>NW_028125484.1:0-226981 GCF_965194825.1 Balaenoptera physalus | reverse complement strand
TGCTCCAAGGCCACTCTCATCAAAATGCTCCATGATCTGTGTCAGCACAATATTGCATGACACTTGTCATCACAATGCTCCATGATCCCTGTAATCACAATGATCCCTGCCAATGTCATCACAATGCTCCATGTCTCCTGTAATCACAATGCTCCATGCCCTTGTCATCAGAAGTCTTCAGAGCTCTTGTCATTATAATGCTCCATGCCAATGTCATCAAAATGCCCCATGACACTTGTCTTCAAAATGATCCATTACCACTTTCATCACAATGCTCCATGACCCCTGTCATCTCAATGCTCCATAGCCTTTGTATTCACAATGCTCCATGGCCCCTGTAATCACAGTGCTCCATGACCCCTTTCACCACAGTGCTCCAAGACCGCTGTCATCACAATGCCCCATCACGCCTGCCATCACAAATCTCCAAGCCCTCTCTTACCAAAAAGCTCCATGATCCCAGTCAGCACAATGTTCCATGACACTTTTCATCACAATGCTCCATGACCACTGTCATCACAAAGTTCTCTGCCCATATCATCACAATGCTCCTTGTCTCCTTTAATCACGGTGCTCCATGGCCTTTCATCACAATGCTCCAGAATTCTTCTCATCGCAATGTTCTTTGACCGTGTCATCACAATGCTCCATGACCCTTGTTATCACAAAGCTCCATGACCCCTGTCAGCACAATGATCCATGACTCCTTACCTCACAGTGCTCCAGTACCCTTTTCATCACAATGCTCCAGGCCATTGTCAGCACAATGATCTTTGGACCCTGTCATCAAAATGCTCCATCCCCTTTTCATCAGAATGCTCCAGATATCCTATCATTACAATGCTCCATGCCCGTGTCATCATAATGCTACATGCCGTTGTCATCACAATGCTCCATGGCCCCTGTATTCACAATGCTACTGGCCCTTGTCATCACAATGCTCCAGAACACTTGTCATCATAATACTCCATTCCCGTCTCATCCCATTGCTCAATGACACTTGTCATCAAAATGTTCCTTGGCCTTTGTCATCACAGTGCTCCATGATACCTTTAATCAAAACTCTACATGACCACTGTCATCACAATGCAAGATGACCAATGTCATCACAATGCCCCATGACACGTGTCATCACAATTCGCCTTGGCCCTTGTCATCTCAATGCTGTAGGCACCGTGTCATCACTAGGTTCCAGGACAGTTGGCATCACAGTGATCCATGACCACTTTTCAACACAATGCTCCATGACCCCTGTCATCACAAAGTTCTCTGCCCATATCATCACAATGCTCCTTGTCACCTTTTATCACAATGCTCCATGCCCTTTCATCACAATGCTCCAGAATTCTTTTCATCGCAATGTTCCTTGACCGTGTCATCAAAATGCTCCATGAACCTTGTCATCACAAAGCTCCATGACCCCTGTCATCACAATGATCCATGACTCCTTTCCTCACAGTGCTCCAGTACCCTTTTCATCACAATGCTCCATGCCATTGTCAGCACAATGCTCCTTGGACCCTGTCATCAAAATGCTCCATCCCCTTTTCATCACAATGCTCCAGATATCCTATCACTACAATGCTCCATGCCCGTGTCAACACAATACTCCATGACCCCTGTCATCAAAATGCTTTATGAACCTTCTTATCAGAATGTTCCATGACCCCTGTAATCACAATGCTCCATGCCCTTGTCATCACAAGGCTCCAGAACTCTTGTCATCATAATCCTCCATGTCTGTTTCATCACCATGCTCCATGACACTTTTCATAACAATGCTCCATAGCCCCTTTCATTACTGTGCTCCCTAATAACTTTAATCACATTTCTAGACGACCACTGCCATCACAATGCCCCATGACATTGTCAGCACAATTCGGCATGACCAATGTCATCACCATGCTCCATGAACTATGTCATCACTGGGTCCCAGGACACTTGTCATCACAATGATCCATTACCACTTTCAGCACAATGCTCCATGACCACTGTCATCTCAATGCTCCATGGCCTTTGTATTCACAATGCTCCATGGCCCCTGTAATCACAGTGCTCCATAACACCTTTCATCATAATGCTCCAAGACCACTGCCATCTCAATGTCCCATGACGCCTGTCATCACAATTCTCCAAGGCCCCTCTCATCACTATGCTCCATGACACTTGTCATCACATTGCTCCATAACACCTGTCATCACAGTGTTCGCTTACCATGTCATCACAATGCTCCATGTCCCCTATAATCACAATGCTCCATGCCTTTTTCCTCACAATGCTGCAGAATTCTTGTCATCACAATGTTCCATGACTGTGTCATCACAATGCTACATGAACCTGGTCATCACAGTTCTCCATGACCTTTGTCATCACAATGCTCTATGTCGCTTTTCATCACAATTCTCAATGACCACTTTAACCACTATGCTCGCTGACCATTTTCATCACATTTCTCTATAGTCATTAAAATTCCCCATGGCCTCTTTCTTCACAATGCTCCATGATGCCTGTCATCACAATGCTCCATGGCTTTTGTTATCACAATGCTGCAGGACCAGTTTCATCACAATACTCCATCCCCCTTGTCATCACGGTGCACAATGAAACCTTTCATTACAATGCTCCATGACACTTGTCATCACAATGCTCCATGGCCTTTATCGTCACAATGCTCCCAGGCACTTTTCATCACGATGTTCCATGAAAACTTTCATCACATTGCTCCATGACCATTTTCATCACAATTGTCCGTACCCTTGTCAACACAATGCTGCATAATCACAGTCATCACAATTCTCCATGACTGCTGTCATCACAATAATCCAGGACAAGTTTCATAACAATGCTTCATGCCCCCAGTCATCACAGTGCTCCATGATACCTTTCATCACAATTCCTAGATGATCAAGGTCATCACATTGCCCCATGACACCTGTCATCACAATTCGCTATGACCCTTGTCATCACAATACTCGATGAACCGTGTCATCACAGTGTTCCAGGACACATGTCATCACAATGATCCATGACTACTTTCATCACAATGCTCCAATACACCTGTCATCACAATGCTCCATGGCCCCTGTTATCATATTGCTCCATGATCTCTTTCATCACAATGCTCCATGACCACTGTCATCACCATGCCTCATGACGCCTGTCATCTCAATGCTCCATGGCCCCTTTCATCACAATGCTCCATGAACCCAGTCATCACAATGTTCCCTGCCCTTTTCATCACAATGCTCCATGGGCCCTGTCATCACAATGCTCTATGCCCTTGTCATCAAAATGCTCCAGAACTCTTGTCATCATAATGCTCCATGCCAATGTCATCAAAATGCCCCATGACACTTGTCATCACAATGCTCCATGGCCTTTGTCATCACAATGTTCCATGGTCCCTGTAATCACAGTGCTCCCTGATACCTTTCATCACAAATCTAGATGACCACTATCACCACAATGCCCCATGACTGATGTCATCACAATTCGCATGGTCCTTGTCATCACAATGCTCCATGAACCGTGTCATCACAAGGTTCCAGGACACTTGTCATCACAATGGTCCATGATCACTTTCATCACAATGCTCCTTGAAACCTGTCATCTCAATGCTCCATAGCCTTTGTATTCACAATGCTCCATGGCCCCTGTAATCACAGTGCTCTATGACCCATTTCATCAAAATGCTCCAAGACCGCTGTCATCACAATGCCCCATGAGGCCTGCCATCACAAATCTCCAAGGCCTCTCTTACCAGAAAGCTCCATGATCCCTGTCAGCACAATGTTCCATGACACTTTTCATCACAATGCTCCATGACCCCTGTCATCACAAAGTTCTCTGCCCATATCATCACAATGCTCCTTATCACCTTTAATCACAATGCTCCATGCCCTTTCATCACAATGCTCCAGAATTCTTGTTATCGCAATGATCCTTGACCGTGTCATTACAATGCTCCATGACCCTTGTCATCACAAATCTCCATGACCCCTGTCATCACAATGATCCGTGACTCCTTTCCTCACAGTGCTACAGTACCCTTTTCATCACAATGTTCCATGCCATTGTAAGCTCAATGATCTTTGGACCCTGTCATCAAAATGCTCCATCCCCTTTTCATCAGAATGCTCCAGATATCCTATCATTACAATGCTCCATGCCCGTGTCATCACAATGCTCCATGCCGTTGTCATCACAATGCTCCATGGCCCTGTAATCACAATGTTCCATGCCCTTGTCATCACAATGCTCCAGAACAGTTGTCATCATAATACTCCATTCCCGTGTCATCCCATTGCTCAATGACACTTGTCATCAAAATGTTCCTTGGCCTTTGTCATCACAGTGCTCCATGATACCTTTAATCAAAACTCTATATGACCACTGTCATCACAAAGCAAGATGACCAATGTCATCACAATGCCCCATGACACGTGTCATCACAATTCGCCTTGGCCCTTGTCATCTCAATGCTGTAGGCACCGTGTCATCACTAGGTTCCAGGACACTTGTCATCACAGTGATCCATGACCACTTTAATCACAATGCTCCAGGAACTCTGTTATCTCAATGCTCCATGGCCTTTGTATTCACAATGCTCCATTGTCCCGATAATCGCGTAGCTCCATGAACACTTTCATCATAATGCTCCTTGACCACTGTCACCTTAATGCCCCATGACGTCTCTCATCACTGTGCTCCAAGGCCACTCTCATCAAAATGCTCCATGATCTGTGTCTGCACAATATTGCATGACACTTGTCATCACAATGCTCCATGATCCTTGTAATCACAATGATCCCTGCCAATGTCATCACAATGATCCATGACAGATGTCATCACAATTCGCCATGGTCTTGTCATTACAATGCTCCATGAACCGTGTCATCACAAGGTTCCAGGACACTTGTCATCACAATGATCCATGATCACATTCATCACAATGCTCCAGGAACCCTGTCATCTCAATGCTCCATAGCCTTTGTATTCACAATGCTCCATGGTCCCTCTCATCACAGTGCTCCTTGACTCCTTTAATCACAATGCTCCAAGACCGCTCTCATCACAATGCCCCATGACGCCTGCCATCACAAGTCTCCAAGGCCTCTCTTACCAAAAATCTCCATGATCCCTGTCAGCACAATGTTCCATGACACTTTTCAGCACAATGCTCCATGACCCCTGTCATCACAAAGTTCTCTGCCCATATCATCACAATTCTCCTTGTCACCTTTAATCACAATGCTCCATTCCCTTTCATCACAATGCTCCTGAATTCTTGTCATCGCAATGTTCCTTGACCGTGTCATCACAATGCTCCATGACCCTTGTCATCACAAAGCTCCATGACCCCTGTCAACATAATGAACCATGACTCCTCTCCTCACAGTGCTCCAGTACCATTTTCATCAAAATGCTCCATGCCATTGTCAGCACAATGCTCCTTGGACACTGTCATCAAAATCCTCCATCCCCTTTTCATCACAATGCTCCCGATATCCTGTCACTACAATGCTCCATGCCCGTGTCAACACAATGCTCCATGACCCGTGTCATCAAAATGCTTTATGAACCTTGTTATCAGAATGTTCCATGACCCCTGTCATCAGAATGATCCATGACCATTGTCATCACAATGCTACATAGCCTTGTCATCACAAAGTTCCATGGCCTCTGTCATCACCAAGCTCCATGGTCTTTCTCATCACAATGCTCTATGACCCCTGTCAGCACAATGCTTTATGAAGTTTGTTTTCAAAATGCACCATGACTGCTGTCATCAAAATAATCCATGACCGTTGTCATCACACTGCTGCATGATACCTTTCATCCCGTTTCTCTGTGACCGCTGTCATTAGAATGCTCCAGGACAATATTCATCTCAATGCCCCATGCCCCCTGTAATCACAGTGCCCCATAACCCCTGTCATCACAATGCTCCATGACCCTGTCATCAGAATGCTACATGAGCCTGTCATCACATTGTTCCATGGCCTATGTATTCACAATGCTCCATGGACCCTGTAATCACAGTGCTCCATGTTCCCTTTCAACAGAATGTCCCATGACCCCAGTCACCACAAGGTTCCCTGCCCTTGTCATCACAATGCTCCATGACCCTTGGAATCACAATGGTACATGGCCTTGTCATCACAATGTTCCATGCCCTTGTCATCAAAATGCTCGAGAACTCTTGTCATCATAATGCTCCATGCCAAAGTCATCAAAATGCCCTATGACACTTGTCATCACAATGCTCCATGGCCTTTGTCATTACAATGTTCAATGGCCCCTGTCATCACAGTGCTCCATGATACCTTTCATCACAATTCTAGATGACCACTGTAATCACAATGCCCCATGACAGATGTCATCACAATTCGCCATGGTCCTTGTCATTACAATGCTCCATGAACCGTGTCATCACAAGGTTCCAGGACACTTGTCATCACAATGATCCATGATCACTTTCATCACAATGCTCCATGAACCCTGTCATCTCAATGCTCCATAGCCTTTGTATTCACAATGCTCCATGGCCCCTTGTCATCACAGTGCTCCATGACCCCTTTTATCCCAATGCTCCAAGACCGCTGTCATCACAATGCCCTATGACGCCTGCCATCACAAATCTCCAAGGCCTCTCTTACCAAAAAGCTCCATGATCCCTGTCAGCACAATGTTCCATGACACTTTTCATCACAATGCTCCATGACCCCTTTCATCACAATGTTCTCTGCCCATATCATCACAATGCTCCTTGTCACCTTTAATCACAATGCTCCATGCCCTTTCATCACTATGCTCCAGAATTCTTGTCATCGCAATGTTCCTTGACTGTGTCATCAGAATGCTCCATGACACTTGTCATCACAAAGCTCCATGACCCCTGTAATCACCATGATCCATGACTCCTTTCCTCACAGTGCTCCAGTACCATTTTTGTCACAATCGTCCATGCCATTGTCAGCACAATGCTCCTTGAACCCTATCATCAAAATGCTCCATCCCCTTTTCATCACAATGCTCCAGATATCCTATCATTACAATGCTCCATACCCGTGTCAACACAATGTTCCATGACCCCTCTCATCAAAATGCTTTATGAACCTTGTTATCAGAATGTTCCATGACCACTGTCATGAAAATGATCCATGACCGTTGTCATCACAATGCTGCATGATACCTTTCATCCAAATTCTCTGGGACCGCTATCATCACAAAGCTCCCGGACAATTTTCATCACAATGCTCCATGCCCCCTGTCATCACAGTGAACCATAACCCCTGTAATCACAATGCTGCATGACCCTGTCATCACAATGCCCCATGACAGATGTCATCACAATTCGCCATGGTTCTTGTCATCACAATGCTCCATGAACCGTGTCATCACAAGGTTCCAGGACACTTGTCATCACAATGAGCCATGATCACTTTCATCACAATGCTCCATGAAACCTGTCATCTCAATGCTCCATAACCTTTGTATTCACAATGCTCCATGGCCCCTGTAATCACAGTGCTCCATGACCCCTTTCACCACAATGCTCCATGACCCCAGTCATCACAATGTTCTCTGCCCATATCATCACAATGCTCCTTGTCACCTTTTATCACAATGCTCCATGCCCTTTCATCACAATGCTCCAGAATTCTTGTCATCGCAATGTTCCTTGACCGTGTCATCAAAATGCTCCATGACCCTTGTCATCACAAAGCTCCATGACCCCTGTCATCACAATGATCCATGACTCCTTTCCTCACAGTGCTCCAGTACCCTTTTCATCACAATGCTCCATGCCATTGTCAGCACAATGCTCCTTGGACCCTGTCATCAAAATGCTCCATCCCCTTTTCATCACAATGCTCCAGATATCCTATCACTACAATGCTCCATGCCCGTGTCAACACAATACTCCATGAACCCTGTCATCAAAATGCTTTATGAACCTTGTTATCAGAATGTTCCATGACCCCTGTCATCAAAATGATCCATGACCGTTGTCATCAAAACGCTGCATGATACCTTTTATCGCAATTCTCTGTGACCTCTGTCATCACAATGCTCCAAGACAATTTTCATCACAATGCTCCATACCCCTGTCATCACAGTGCCCCATAACACCTGTAATCACAATACTGCCTGGACCCTGTAATAACACTGCTCCATGTTCCCTTTCAACACAATGCTCCATGACCCCTGTCATCACAATGTTCCATGAAAGTTCTCATCAAAATGCTCCATGACCCTGGTCACCACAAGGTTCCCAGCCCTTGTCATCACAATGCTCTATTACCCATGTAATCACAATGGTACATGGCCTTCTCATCACAATGTTCCATGGCCTCTGTCATCACCATGCTCCATGGTCTTTCTCATCACAATGCTCTATGACTCCTGTCAACACAATGCTTGATGACCATTGTCATCACAATTCTCCAAGGCCCCTGTCATCAAAATGCCTCATGGTCTTTGTAATCACAATGCTCAATAACCCCTGTCATCACAATGCTACATGCCGTTGTCATCACAATGCTCCATGGCCACTGTAATCACAATGCTCCATGCCCTTGTCATCACAATGCTCCAGAACACTTGTCATCATAATACTCCATTCCCGTTTCATCCCATTGCTCAATGACCCTTGTCATCAAAATGTTCCTTGGACTTTGTCATCACTGTGCTCCATGATACCTTTAATCAAAACTCTACATGACCACTGTCATCACAATGCAAGATGACAAATGTCATCACAATGCCCCATGACACGTGTCATCACATTTCGCCTTGGCACTTGTCATCTCAATGCTGTAGGAACCGTGTCATCACTAGGTTCCAGGACACTTGTCATCACAGTGATCCATGACCACTTTCATCACAATGCTCGAAGAACTCTGTTATCTCAATGCTCCATTGTCCCGATAATCGCATTGCTCCATTAACACTTTCATCACAATGCTCCTTGACCACTGTCACCATAATGCCCCATGACGTCTCTCATCACTGTGCTCCAAGGCCACTCTCATCAAAATGCTCCATGATCTGTGTCAGCACAATATTGCATGACACTTGTCATCACAATGCTCCATGATCCCTGTAATCACAATGATCCCTGCCAATGTCATCACAATGCTCCATGTCTCCTGTAATCACAATGCTCCATGCCCTTGTCATCAGAAGTCTTCAGAGCTCTTGTCATTATAATGCTCCATGCCAATGTCATCAAAATGCCCCATGACACTTGTCTTCAAAATGATCCATTACCACTTTCATCACAATGCTCCATGACCCCTGTCATCTCAATGCTCCATAGCCTTTGTATTCACAATGCTCCATGGCCCCTGTAATCACAGTGCTCCATGACCCCTTTCACCACAGTGCTCCAAGACCGCTGTCATCACAATGCCCCATCACGCCTGCCATCACAAATCTCCAAGCCCTCTCTTACCAAAAAGCTCCATGATCCCAGTCAGCACAATGTTCCATGACACTTTTCATCACAATGCTCCATGACCACTGTCATCACAAAGTTCTCTGCCCATATCATCACAATGCTCCTTGTCTCCTTTAATCACGGTGCTCCATGGCCTTTCATCACAATGCTCCAGAATTCTTCTCATCGCAATGTTCTTTGACCGTGTCATCACAATGCTCCATGACCCTTGTTATCACAAAGCTCCATGACCCCTGTCAGCACAATGATCCATGACTCCTTACCTCACAGTGCTCCAGTACCCTTTTCATCACAATGCTCCAGGCCATTGTCAGCACAATGATCTTTGGACCCTGTCATCAAAATGCTCCATCCCCTTTTCATCAGAATGCTCCAGATATCCTATCATTACAATGCTCCATGCCCGTGTCATCATAATGCTACATGCCGTTGTCATCACAATGCTCCATGGCCCCTGTATTCACAATGCTACTGGCCCTTGTCATCACAATGCTCCAGAACACTTGTCATCATAATACTCCATTCCCGTCTCATCCCATTGCTCAATGACACTTGTCATCAAAATGTTCCTTGGCCTTTGTCATCACAGTGCTCCATGATACCTTTAATCAAAACTCTACATGACCACTGTCATCACAATGCAAGATGACCAATGTCATCACAATGCCCCATGACACGTGTCATCACAATTCGCCTTGGCCCTTGTCATCTCAATGCTGTAGGCACCGTGTCATCACTAGGTTCCAGGACAGTTGGCATCACAGTGATCCATGACCACTTTTCAACACAATGCTCCATGACCCCTGTCATCACAAAGTTCTCTGCCCATATCATCACAATGCTCCTTGTCACCTTTTATCACAATGCTCCATGCCCTTTCATCACAATGCTCCAGAATTCTTTTCATCGCAATGTTCCTTGACCGTGTCATCAAAATGCTCCATGAACCTTGTCATCACAAAGCTCCATGACCCCTGTCATCACAATGATCCATGACTCCTTTCCTCACAGTGCTCCAGTACCCTTTTCATCACAATGCTCCATGCCATTGTCAGCACAATGCTCCTTGGACCCTGTCATCAAAATGCTCCATCCCCTTTTCATCACAATGCTCCAGATATCCTATCACTACAATGCTCCATGCCCGTGTCAACACAATACTCCATGACCCCTGTCATCAAAATGCTTTATGAACCTTCTTATCAGAATGTTCCATGACCCCTGTAATCACAATGCTCCATGCCCTTGTCATCACAAGGCTCCAGAACTCTTGTCATCATAATCCTCCATGTCTGTTTCATCACCATGCTCCATGACACTTTTCATAACAATGCTCCATAGCCCCTTTCATTACTGTGCTCCCTAATAACTTTAATCACATTTCTAGACGACCACTGCCATCACAATGCCCCATGACATTGTCAGCACAATTCGGCATGACCAATGTCATCACCATGCTCCATGAACTATGTCATCACTGGGTCCCAGGACACTTGTCATCACAATGATCCATTACCACTTTCAGCACAATGCTCCATGACCACTGTCATCTCAATGCTCCATGGCCTTTGTATTCACAATGCTCCATGGCCCCTGTAATCACAGTGCTCCATAACACCTTTCATCATAATGCTCCAAGACCACTGCCATCTCAATGTCCCATGACGCCTGTCATCACAATTCTCCAAGGCCCCTCTCATCACTATGCTCCATGACACTTGTCATCACATTGCTCCATAACACCTGTCATCACAGTGTTCGCTTACCATGTCATCACAATGCTCCATGTCCCCTATAATCACAATGCTCCATGCCTTTTTCCTCACAATGCTGCAGAATTCTTGTCATCACAATGTTCCATGACTGTGTCATCACAATGCTACATGAACCTGGTCATCACAGTTCTCCATGACCTTTGTCATCACAATGCTCTATGTCGCTTTTCATCACAATTCTCAATGACCACTTTAACCACTATGCTCGCTGACCATTTTCATCACATTTCTCTATAGTCATTAAAATTCCCCATGGCCTCTTTCTTCACAATGCTCCATGATGCCTGTCATCACAATGCTCCATGGCTTTTGTTATCACAATGCTGCAGGACCAGTTTCATCACAATACTCCATCCCCCTTGTCATCACGGTGCACAATGAAACCTTTCATTACAATGCTCCATGACACTTGTCATCACAATGCTCCATGGCCTTTATCGTCACAATGCTCCCAGGCACTTTTCATCACGATGTTCCATGAAAACTTTCATCACATTGCTCCATGACCATTTTCATCACAATTGTCCGTACCCTTGTCAACACAATGCTGCATAATCACAGTCATCACAATTCTCCATGACTGCTGTCATCACAATAATCCAGGACAAGTTTCATAACAATGCTTCATGCCCCCAGTCATCACAGTGCTCCATGATACCTTTCATCACAATTCCTAGATGATCAAGGTCATCACATTGCCCCATGACACCTGTCATCACAATTCGCTATGACCCTTGTCATCACAATACTCGATGAACCGTGTCATCACAGTGTTCCAGGACACATGTCATCACAATGATCCATGACTACTTTCATCACAATGCTCCAATACACCTGTCATCACAATGCTCCATGGCCCCTGTTATCATATTGCTCCATGATCTCTTTCATCACAATGCTCCATGACCACTGTCATCACCATGCCTCATGACGCCTGTCATCTCAATGCTCCATGGCCCCTTTCATCACAATGCTCCATGAACCCAGTCATCACAATGTTCCCTGCCCTTTTCATCACAATGCTCCATGGGCCCTGTCATCACAATGCTCTATGCCCTTGTCATCAAAATGCTCCAGAACTCTTGTCATCATAATGCTCCATGCCAATGTCATCAAAATGCCCCATGACACTTGTCATCACAATGCTCCATGGCCTTTGTCATCACAATGTTCCATGGTCCCTGTAATCACAGTGCTCCCTGATACCTTTCATCACAAATCTAGATGACCACTATCACCACAATGCCCCATGACTGATGTCATCACAATTCGCATGGTCCTTGTCATCACAATGCTCCATGAACCGTGTCATCACAAGGTTCCAGGACACTTGTCATCACAATGGTCCATGATCACTTTCATCACAATGCTCCTTGAAACCTGTCATCTCAATGCTCCATAGCCTTTGTATTCACAATGCTCCATGGCCCCTGTAATCACAGTGCTCTATGACCCATTTCATCAAAATGCTCCAAGACCGCTGTCATCACAATGCCCCATGAGGCCTGCCATCACAAATCTCCAAGGCCTCTCTTACCAGAAAGCTCCATGATCCCTGTCAGCACAATGTTCCATGACACTTTTCATCACAATGCTCCATGACCCCTGTCATCACAAAGTTCTCTGCCCATATCATCACAATGCTCCTTATCACCTTTAATCACAATGCTCCATGCCCTTTCATCACAATGCTCCAGAATTCTTGTTATCGCAATGATCCTTGACCGTGTCATTACAATGCTCCATGACCCTTGTCATCACAAATCTCCATGACCCCTGTCATCACAATGATCCGTGACTCCTTTCCTCACAGTGCTACAGTACCCTTTTCATCACAATGTTCCATGCCATTGTAAGCTCAATGATCTTTGGACCCTGTCATCAAAATGCTCCATCCCCTTTTCATCAGAATGCTCCAGATATCCTATCATTACAATGCTCCATGCCCGTGTCATCACAATGCTCCATGCCGTTGTCATCACAATGCTCCATGGCCCTGTAATCACAATGTTCCATGCCCTTGTCATCACAATGCTCCAGAACAGTTGTCATCATAATACTCCATTCCCGTGTCATCCCATTGCTCAATGACACTTGTCATCAAAATGTTCCTTGGCCTTTGTCATCACAGTGCTCCATGATACCTTTAATCAAAACTCTATATGACCACTGTCATCACAAAGCAAGATGACCAATGTCATCACAATGCCCCATGACACGTGTCATCACAATTCGCCTTGGCCCTTGTCATCTCAATGCTGTAGGCACCGTGTCATCACTAGGTTCCAGGACACTTGTCATCACAGTGATCCATGACCACTTTAATCACAATGCTCCAGGAACTCTGTTATCTCAATGCTCCATGGCCTTTGTATTCACAATGCTCCATTGTCCCGATAATCGCGTAGCTCCATGAACACTTTCATCATAATGCTCCTTGACCACTGTCACCTTAATGCCCCATGACGTCTCTCATCACTGTGCTCCAAGGCCACTCTCATCAAAATGCTCCATGATCTGTGTCTGCACAATATTGCATGACACTTGTCATCACAATGCTCCATGATCCTTGTAATCACAATGATCCCTGCCAATGTCATCACAATGATCCATGACAGATGTCATCACAATTCGCCATGGTCTTGTCATTACAATGCTCCATGAACCGTGTCATCACAAGGTTCCAGGACACTTGTCATCACAATGATCCATGATCACATTCATCACAATGCTCCAGGAACCCTGTCATCTCAATGCTCCATAGCCTTTGTATTCACAATGCTCCATGGTCCCTCTCATCACAGTGCTCCTTGACTCCTTTAATCACAATGCTCCAAGACCGCTCTCATCACAATGCCCCATGACGCCTGCCATCACAAGTCTCCAAGGCCTCTCTTACCAAAAATCTCCATGATCCCTGTCAGCACAATGTTCCATGACACTTTTCAGCACAATGCTCCATGACCCCTGTCATCACAAAGTTCTCTGCCCATATCATCACAATTCTCCTTGTCACCTTTAATCACAATGCTCCATTCCCTTTCATCACAATGCTCCTGAATTCTTGTCATCGCAATGTTCCTTGACCGTGTCATCACAATGCTCCATGACCCTTGTCATCACAAAGCTCCATGACCCCTGTCAACATAATGAACCATGACTCCTCTCCTCACAGTGCTCCAGTACCATTTTCATCAAAATGCTCCATGCCATTGTCAGCACAATGCTCCTTGGACACTGTCATCAAAATCCTCCATCCCCTTTTCATCACAATGCTCCCGATATCCTGTCACTACAATGCTCCATGCCCGTGTCAACACAATGCTCCATGACCCGTGTCATCAAAATGCTTTATGAACCTTGTTATCAGAATGTTCCATGACCCCTGTCATCAGAATGATCCATGACCATTGTCATCACAATGCTACATAGCCTTGTCATCACAAAGTTCCATGGCCTCTGTCATCACCAAGCTCCATGGTCTTTCTCATCACAATGCTCTATGACCCCTGTCAGCACAATGCTTTATGAAGTTTGTTTTCAAAATGCACCATGACTGCTGTCATCAAAATAATCCATGACCGTTGTCATCACACTGCTGCATGATACCTTTCATCCCGTTTCTCTGTGACCGCTGTCATTAGAATGCTCCAGGACAATATTCATCTCAATGCCCCATGCCCCCTGTAATCACAGTGCCCCATAACCCCTGTCATCACAATGCTCCATGACCCTGTCATCAGAATGCTACATGAGCCTGTCATCACATTGTTCCATGGCCTATGTATTCACAATGCTCCATGGACCCTGTAATCACAGTGCTCCATGTTCCCTTTCAACAGAATGTCCCATGACCCCAGTCACCACAAGGTTCCCTGCCCTTGTCATCACAATGCTCCATGACCCTTGGAATCACAATGGTACATGGCCTTGTCATCACAATGTTCCATGCCCTTGTCATCAAAATGCTTGAGAACTCTTGTCATCATAATGCTCCATGCCAAAGTCATCAAAATGCCCTATGACACTTGTCATCACAATGCTCCATGGCCTTTGTCATTACAATGTTCAATGGCCCCTGTCATCACAGTGCTCCATGATACCTTTCATCACAATTCTAGATGACCACTGTAATCACAATGCCCCATGACAGATGTCATCACAATTCGCCATGGTCCTTGTCATTACAATGCTCCATGAACCGTGTCATCACAAGGTTCCAGGACACTTGTCATCACAATGATCCATGATCACTTTCATCACAATGCTCCATGAACCCTGTCATCTCAATTCTCCATAGCCTTTGTATTCACAATGCTCCATGGCCCCTTGTCATCACAGTGCTCCATGACCCCTTTTATCCCAATGCTCCAAGACCGCTGTCATCACAATGCCCTATGACGCCTGCCATCACAAATCTCCAAGGCCTCTCTTACCAAAAAGCTCCATGATCCCTGTCAGCACAATGTTCCATGACACTTTTCATCACAATGCTCCATGACCCCTTTCATCACAATGTTCTCTGCCCATATCATCACAATGCTCCTTGTCACCTTTAATCACAATGCTCCATGCCCTTTCATCACTATGCTCCAGAATTCTTGTCATCGCAATGTTCCTTGACTGTGTCATCAGAATGCTCCATGACACTTGTCATCACAAAGCTCCATGACCCCTGTAATCACCATGATCCATGACTCCTTTCCTCACAGTGCTCCAGTACCATTTTTGTCACAATCGTCCATGCCATTGTCAGCACAATGCTCCTTGAACCCTATCATCAAAATGCTCCATCCCCTTTTCATCACAATGCTCCAGATATCCTATCATTACAATGCTCCATACCCGTGTCAACACAATGTTCCATGACCCCTCTCATCAAAATGCTTTATGAACCTTGTTATCAGAATGTTCCATGACCACTGTCATGAAAATGATCCATGACCGTTGTCATCACAATGCTGCATGATACCTTTCATCCAAATTCTCTGGGACCGCTATCATCACAAAGCTCCCGGACAATTTTCATCACAATGCTCCATGCCCCCTGTCATCACAGTGAACCATAACCCCTGTAATCACAATGCTGCATGACCCTGTCATCACAATGCCCCATGACAGATGTCATCACAATTCGCCATGGTTCTTGTCATCACAATGCTCCATGAACCGTGTCATCACAAGGTTCCAGGACACTTGTCATCACAATGAGCCATGATCACTTTCATCACAATGCTCCATGAAACCTGTCATCTCAATGCTCCATAACCTTTGTATTCACAATGCTCCATGGCCCCTGTAATCACAGTGCTCCATGACCCCTTTCACCACAATGCTCCATGACCCCAGTCATCACAATGTTCTCTGCCCATATCATCACAATGCTCCTTGTCACCTTTTATCACAATGCTCCATGCCCTTTCATCACAATGCTCCAGAATTCTTGTCATCGCAATGTTCCTTGACCGTGTCATCAAAATGCTCCATGACCCTTGTCATCACAAAGCTCCATGACCCCTGTCATCACAATGATCCATGACTCCTTTCCTCACAGTGCTCCAGTACCCTTTTCATCACAATGCTCCATGCCATTGTCAGCACAATGCTCCTTGGACCCTGTCATCAAAATGCTCCATCCCCTTTTCATCACAATGCTCCAGATATCCTATCACTACAATGCTCCATGCCCGTGTCAACACAATACTCCATGAACCCTGTCATCAAAATGCTTTATGAACCTTGTTAACAGAATGTTCCATGACCCCTGTCATCAAAATGATCCATGACCGTTGTCATCAAAATGCTGCATGATACCTTTTATCGCAATTCTCTGTGACCTCTGTCATCACAATGCTCCAAGACGATTTTCATCACAATGCTCCATACCCCTGTCATCACAGTGCCCCATAACACCTGTAATCACAATACTGCCTGGACCCTGTAATAACACTGCTCCATGTTCCCTTTCAACACAATGCTCCATGACCCCTGTCATCACAATGTTCCATGAAAGTTCTCATCAAAATGCTCCATGACCCTGGTCACCACAAGGTTCCCAGCCCTTGTCATCACAATGCTCTATTACCCATGTAATCACAATGGTACATGGCCTTCTCATCACAATGTTCCATGGCCTCTGTCATCACCATGCTCCATGGTCTTTCTCATCACAATGCTCTATGACTCCTGTCAACACAATGCTTGATGACCATTGTCATCACAATTCTCCAAGGCCCCTGTCATCAAAATGCCTCATGGTCTTTGTAATCACAATGCTCAATAACCCCTGTCATCACAATGCTACATGCCGTTGTCATCACAATGCTCCATGGCCTCTGTAATCACAATGCTCCATGCCCTTGTCATCACAATGCTCCAGAACACTTGTCATCATAATACTCCATTCCCGTTTCATCCCATTGCTCAATGACCCTTGTCATCAAAATGTTCCTTGGACTTTGTCATCACTGTGCTCCATGATACCTTTAATCAAAACTCTACATGACCACTGTCATCACAATGCAAGATGACAAATGTCATCACAATGCCCCATGACACGTGTCATCACATTTCGCCTTGGCACTTGTCATCTCAATGCTGTAGGAACCGTGTCATCACTAGGTTCCAGGACACTTATCATCACAGTGATCCATGACCACTTTCATCACAATGCTCGAAGAACTCTGTTATCTCAATGCTCCATTGTCCCGATAATCGCATTGCTCCATTAACACTTTCATCACAATGCTCCTTGACCACTGTCACCATAATGCCCCATGACGTCTCTCATCACTGTGCTCCAAGGCCACTCTCATCAAAATGCTCCATGATCTGTGTCAGCACAATATTGCATGACACTTGTCATCACAATGCTCCATGATCCCTGTAATCACAATGATCCCTGCCAATGTCATCACAATGCTCCATGTCTCCTGTAATCACAATGCTCCATGCCCTTGTCATCAGAAGTCTTCAGAGCTCCTGTCATTATAATGCTCCATGCCAATGTCATCAAAATGCCCCATGACACTTGTCTTCAAAATGATCCATTACCACTTTCATCACAATGCTCCATGACCCCTGTCATCTCAATGCTCCATAGCCTTTGTATTCACAATGCTCCATGGCCCCTGTAATCACAGTGCTCCATGACCCCTTTCACCACAGTGCTCCAAGACCGCTGTCATCACAATGCCCCATCACGCCTGCCATCACAAATCTCCAAGCCCTCTCTTACCAAAAAGCTCCATGATCCCAGTCAGCACAATGTTCCATGACACTTTTCATCACAATGCTCCATGACCCCTGTCATCACAAAGTTCTCTGCCCATATCATCACAATGCTCCTTGTCTCCTTTAATCACGATGCTCCATGGCCTTTCATCACAATGCTCCAGAATTCTTCTCATCGCAATGTTCTTTGACCGTGTCATCACAATGCTCCATGACCCTTGTTATCACAAAGCTCCATGACCCCTGTCAGCACAATGATCCATGACTCCTTACCTCACAGTGCTCCAGTACCCTTTTCATCACAATGCTCCAGGCCATTGTCAGCACAATCATCTTTGGACCCTGTCATCAAAATGCTCCATCCCCTTTTCATCAGAATGCTCCAGATATCCTATCATTACAATGCTCCATGCCCGTGTCATCATAATGCTACATGCCGTTGTCATCACAATGCTCCATGGCCCCTGTATTCACAATGCTACTGGCCCTTGTCATCACAATGCTCCAGAACACTTGTCATCATAATACTCCATTCCCGTCTCATCCCATTGCTCAATGACACTTGTCATCAAAATGTTCCTTGGCCTTTGTCATCACAGTGCTCCATGATACCTTTAATCAAAACTCTACATGACCACTGTCATCACAATGCAAGATGACCAATGTCATCACAATGCCCCATGACACGTGTCATCACAATTCGCCTTGGCCCTTGTCATCTCAATGCTGTAGGCACCGTGTCATCACTAGGTTCCAGGACAGTTGGCATCACAGTGATCCATGACCACTTTTCAACACAATGCTCCATGACCCCTGTCATCACAAAGTTCTCTGCCCATATCATCACAATGCTCCTTGTCACCTTTTATCACAATGCTCCATGCCCTTTCATCACAATGCTCCAGAATTCTTTTCATCGCAATGTTCCTTGACCGTGTCATCAAAATGCTCCATGAACCTTGTCATCACAAAGCTCCATGACCCCTGTCATCACAATGATCCATGACTCCTTTCCTCACAGTGCTCCAGTACCCTTTTCATCACAATGCTCCATGCCATTGTCAGCACAATGCTCCTTGGACCCTGTCATCAAAATGCTCCATCCCCTTTTCATCACAATGCTCCAGATATCCTATCCCTACAATGCTCCATGCCCGTGTCAACACAATACTCCATGACCCCTGTCATCAAAATGCTTTATGAACCTTCTTATCAGAATGTTCCATGACCCCTGTAATCACAATGCTCCATGCCCTTGTCATCACAAGGCTCCAGAACTCTTGTCATCATAATCCTCCATGTCTGTTTCATCACCATGCTCCATGACACTTTTCATAACAATGCTCCATAGCCCCTTTCATTACTGTGCTCCCTAATAACTTTAATCACATTTCTAGATGACTACTGCCATCACAATGCCCCATGACATTGTCATCACAATTCGCCATGACCAATGTCATCACCATGCTCCATGAACTATGTCATCACTGGGTCCCAGGACACTTGTCATCACAATGATCCATTACCACTTTCAGCACAATGCTCCATGACCACTGTCATCTCAATGCTCCATGGCCTTTGTATTCACAATGCTCCATGGCCCCTGTAATCACAGTGCTCCATAACACCTTTCATCATAATGCTCCAAGACCACTGCCATCTCAATGCCCCATGACGCCTGTCATCACAATTCTCCAAGGCCCCTCTCATCACTATGCTCCATGACACTTGTCATCACATTGCTCCATAACACCTGTCATCACAGTGTTCGCTTACCATGTCATCACAATGCTCCATGTCCCCTATAATCACAATGCTCCCTGCCTTTTTCCTCACAATGCTGCAGAATTCTTGTCATCACTATGTTCCATGACTGTGTCATCACAATGCTACATGAACCTGGTCATCACAGTTCTCCATGACCTTTGTCATCACAATGCTCTATGTCGCTTTTCATCACAATTCTCAATGACCACTTTAACCACTATGCTCGCTGACCATTTTCATCACATTTCTCTATAGTCATTAAAATTCCCCATGGCCTCTTTCTTCACAATGCTCCATGATGCCTGTCATCACAATGCTCCATGGCTTTTGTTATCACAATGCTGCAGGACCAGTTTCATCACAATACTCCATCCCCCTTGTCATCACGGTGCACAATGAAACCTTTCATTACAATGCTCCATGACACTTGTCATCACAATGCTCCATGGCCTTTATCGTCACAATGCTCCCAGGCACTTTTCATCACGATGTTCCATGAAAACTTTCATCACATTGCTCCATGACCATTTTCATCACAATTGTCCGTACCCTTGTCAACACAATGCTGCATAATCACAGTCATCACAATTCTCCATGACTGCTGTCATCACAATAATCCAGGACAAGTTTCATAACAATGCTTCATGCCCCCAGTCATCACAGTGCTCCATGATACCTTTCATCACAATTCCTAGATGATCATGGTCATCACATTGCCCCATGACACCTGTCATCACAATTCGCTATGACCCTTGTCATCACAATACTCGATGAAGCGTGTCATCACAGTGTTCCAGGACACATGTCATCACAATGATCCATGACTACTTTCATCACAATGCTCCAATACACCTGTCATCACAATGCTCCATGGCCCCTGTTATCATATTGCTCCATGATCTCTTTCATCACAATGCTCCATGACCACTGTCATCACCATGCCTCATGACGCCTGTCATCTCAATGCTCCATGGCCCCTTTCATCACAATGCTCCATGAACCCAGTCATCACAATGTTCCCTGCCCTTTTCATCACAATGCTCCATGGCCTTTGTCATCACAATGTTCCATGGTCCCTGTAATCACAGTGCTCCCTGATACCTTTCATCACAAATCTAGATGACCACTATCACCACAATGCCCCATGACTGATGTCATCACAATTCGCATGGTCCTTGTCATCACAATGCTCCATGAACCGTGTCATCACAAGGTTCCAGGACACTTGTCATCACAATGATCCATGATCACTTTCATCACAATGCTCCTTGAAACCTGTCATCTCAATGCTCCATAGCCTTTGTATTCACAATGCTCCATGGCCCCTGTAATCACAGTGCTCTATGACCCATTTCATCAAAATGCTCCAAGACCGCTGTCATCACAATGCCCCATGAGGCCTGCCATCACAAATCTCCAAGGCCTCTCTTACCAGAAAGCTCCATGATCCCTGTCAGCACAATGTTCCATGACACTTTTCATCACAATGCTCCATGACCCCTGTCATCACAAAGTTCTCTGCCCATATCATCACAATGCTCCTTATCACCTTTAATCACAATGCTCCATGCCCTTTCATCACAATGCTCCAGAATTCTTGTTATCGCAATGATCCTTGACCGTGTCATTACAATGCTCCATGACCCTTGTCATCACAAATCTCCATGACCCCTGTCATCACAATGATCCGTGACTCCTTTCCTCACAGTGCTACAGTACCCTTTTCATCACAATGTTCCATGCCATTGTAAGCTCAATGATCTTTGGACCCTGTCATCAAAATGCTCCATCCCCTTTTCATCAGAATGCTCCAGATATCCTATCATTACAATGCTCCATGCCCGTGTCATCACAATGCTCCATGCCGTTGTCATCACAATGCTCCATGGCCCTGTAATCACAATGTTCCATGCCCTTGTCATCACAATGCTCCAGAACAGTTGTCATCATAATACTCCATTCCCGTGTCATCCCATTGCTCAATGACACTTGTCATCAAAATGTTCCTTGGCCTTTGTCATCACAGTGCTCCATGATACCTTTAATCAAAACTCTATATGACCACTGTCATCACAATGCAAGATGACCAATGTCATCACAATGCCCCATGACACGTGTCATCACAATTCGCCTTGGCCCTTGTCATCTCAATGCTGTAGGCACCGTGTCATCACTAGGTTCCAGGACACTTGTCATCACAGTGATCCATGACCACTTTAATCACAATGCTCCAGGAACTCTGTTATCTCAATGCTCCATGGCCTTTGTATTCACAATGCTCCATTGTTCCGATAATCGCGTAGCTCCATGAACACTTTCATCATAATGCTCCTTGACCACTGTCACCTTAATGCCCCATGACGTCTCTCATCACTGTGCTCCAAGGCCACTCTCATCAAAATGCTCCATGATCTGTGTCTGCACAATATTGCATGACGCTTGTCATCACAATGCTCCATGATCCTTGTAATCACAATGATCCCTGCCAATGTCATCACAATGATCCATGACAGATGTCATCACAATTCGCCATGGTCTTGTCATTACAATGCTCCATGAACCGTGTCATCACAAGGTTCCAGGACACTTGTCATCACAATGATCCATGATCACATTCATCACAATGCTCCAGGAACCCTGTCATCTCAATGCTCCATAGCCTTTGTATTCACAATGCTCCATGGTCCCTCTCATCACAGTGCTCCTTGACTCCTTTTATCACAATGCTCCAAGACCGCTCTCATCACAATGCCCCATGACGCCTGCCATCACAAGTCTCCAAGGCCTCTCTTACCAAAAATCTCCATGATCCCTGTCAGCACAATGTTCCATGACACTTTTCAGCACAATGCTCCATGACCCCTGTCATCACAAAGTTCTCTGCCCATATCATCACAATTCTCCTTGTCACCTTTAATCACAATGCTCCATTCCCTTTCATCACAATGCTCCTGAATTCTTGTCATCGCAATGTTCCTTGACCGTGTCATCACAATGCTCCATGACCCTTGTCATCACAAAGCTCCATGACCCCTGTCAACATAATGAACCATGACTCCTCTCCTCACAGTGCTCCAGTACCATTTTCATCAAAATGCTCCATGCCATTGTCAGCACAATGCTCCTTGGACACTGTCATCAAAATCCTCCATCCCCTTTTCATCACAATGCTCCCGATATCCTGTCACTACAATGCTCCATGCCCGTGTCAACACAATGCTCCATGACCCGTGTCATCAAAATGCTTTATGAACCTTGTTATCAGAATGTTCCATGACCCCTGTCATCAGAATGATCCATGACCATTGTCATCACAATGCTACATAGCCTTGTCATCACAAAGTTCCATGGCCTCTGTCATCACCAAGCTCCATGGTCTTTCTCATCACAATGCTCTATGAACCCTGTCAGCACAATGCTTTATGAAGTTTGTTTTCAAAATGCACCATGACTGCTGTCATCAAAATAATCCATGACCGTTGTCATCACACTGCTGCATGATACCTTTCATCCCGTTTCTCTGTGACCGCTGTCATTAGAATGCTCCAGGACAATATTCATCTCAATGCCCCATGCCCCCTGTAATCACAGTGCCCCATAACCCCTGTCATCACAATGCTCCATGACCCTGTCATCAGAATGCTACATGAGCCTGTCATCACATTGTTCCATGGCCTATGTATTCACAATGCTCCATGGACCCTGTAATCACAGTGCTCCATGTTCCCTTTCAACAGAATGTCCCATGACCCCAGTCACCACAAGGTTCCCTGCCCTTGTCATCACAATGCTCCATGACCCTTGGAATCACAATGGTACATGGCCTTGTCATCACAATGTTCCATGCCCTTGTCATCAAAATGCTTGAGAACTCTTGTCATCATAATGCTCCATGCCAAAGTCATCAAAATGCCCTATGACACTTGTCATCACAATGCTCCATGGCCTTTGTCATTACAATGTTCAATGGCCCCTGTCATCACAGTGCTCCATGATACCTTTCATCACAATTCTAGATGACCACTGTAATCACAATGCCCCATGACAGATGTCATCACAATTCGCCATGGTCCTTGTCATTACAATGCTCCATGAACCGTGTCATCACAAGGTTCCAGGACACTTGTCATCACAATGATCCATGATCACTTTCATCACAATGCTCCATGAACCCTGTCATCTCAATGCTCCATAGCCTTTGTATTCACAATGCTCCATGGCCCCTTGTCATCACAGTGCTCCATGACCCCTTTTATCCCAATGCTCCAAGACCGCTGTCATCACAATGCCCTATGACGCCTGCCATCACAAATCTCCAAGGCCTCTCTTACCAAAAAGCTCCATGATCCCTGTCAGCACAATGTTCCATGACACTTTTCATCACAATGCTCCATGACCCCTTTCATCACAATGTTCTCTGCCCATATCATCACAATGCTCCTTGTCACCTTTAATCACAATGCTCCATGCCCTTTCATCACTATGCTCCAGAATTCTTGTCATCGCAATGTTCCTTGACTGTGTCATCAGAATGCTCCATGACACTTGTCATCACAAAGCTCCATGACCCCTGTAATCACCATGATCCATGACTCCTTTCCTCACAGTGCTCCAGTACCATTTTTGTCACAATCGTCCATGCCATTGTCAGCACAATGCTCCTTGAACCCTATCATCAAAATGCTCCATCCCCTTTTCATCACAATGCTCCAGATATCCTATCATTACAATGCTCCATACCCGTGTCAACACAATGTTCCATGACCCCTCTCATCAAAATGCTTTATGAACCTTGTTATCAGAATGTTCCATGACCACTGTCATGAAAATGATCCATGACCGTTGTCATCACAATGCTGCATGATACCTTTCATCCAAATTCTCTGGGACCGCTATCATCACAAAGCTCCCGGACAATTTTCATCACAATGCTCCATGCCCCCTGTCATCACAGTGAACCATAACCCCTGTAATCACAATGCTGCATGACCCTGTCATCACAATGCCCCATGACAGATGTCATCACAATTCGCCATGGTTCTTGTCATCACAATGCTCCATGAACCGTGTCATCACAAGGTTCCAGGACACTTGTCATCACAATGAGCCATGATCACTTTCATCACAATGCTCCATGAAACCTGTCATCTCAATGCTCCATAACCTTTGTATTCACAATGCTCCATGGCCCCTGTAATCACAGTGCTCCATGACCCCTTTCACCACAATGCTCCATGACCCCAGTCATCACAATGTTCTCTGCCCATATCATCACAATGCTCCTTGTCACCTTTTATCACAATGCTCCATGCCCTTTCATCACAATGCTCCAGAATTCTTGTCATCGCAATGTTCCTTGACCGTGTCATCAAAATGCTCCATGACCCTTGTCATCACAAAGCTCCATGACCCCTGTCATCACAATGATCCATGACTCCTTTCCTCACAGTGCTCCAGTACCCTTTTCATCACAATGCTCCATGCCATTGTCAGCACAATGCTCCTTGGACCCTGTCATCAAAATGCTCCATCCCCTTTTCATCACAATGCTCCAGATATCCTATCACTACAATGCTCCATGCCCGTGTCAACACAATACTCCATGAACCCTGTCATCAAAATGCTTTATGAACCTTGTTATCAGAATGTTCCATGACCCCTGTCATCAAAATGATCCATGACCGTTGTCATCAAAACGCTGCATGATACCTTTTATCGCAATTCTCTGTGACCTCTGTCATCACAATGCTCCAAGACAATTTTCATCACAATGCTCCATACCCCTGTCATCACAGTGCCCCATAACACCTGTAATCACAATACTGCCTGGACCCTGTAATAACACTGCTCCATGTTCCCTTTCAACACAATGCTCCATGACCCCTGTCATCACAATGTTCCATGAAAGTTCTCATCAAAATGCTCCATGACCCTGGTCACCACAAGGTTCCCAGCCCTTGTCATCACAATGCTCTATTACCCATGTAATCACAATGGTACATGGCCTTCTCATCACAATGTTCCATGGCCTCTGTCATCACCATGCTCCATGGTCTTTCTCATCACAATGCTCTATGACTCCTGTCAACACAATGCTTGATGACCATTGTCATCACAATTCTCCAAGGCCCCTGTCATCAAAATGCCTCATGGTCTTTGTAATCACAATGCTCAATAACCCCTGTCATCACAATGCTACATGCCGTTGTCATCACAATGCTCCATGGCCACTGTAATCACAATGCTCCATGCCCTTGTCATCACAATGCTCCAGAACACTTGTCATCATAATACTCCATTCCCGTTTCATCCCATTGCTCAATGACCCTTGTCATCAAAATGTTCCTTGGACTTTGTCATCACTGTGCTCCATGATACCTTTAATCAAAACTCTACATGACCACTGTCATCACAATGCAAGATGACAAATGTCATCACAATGCCCCATGACACGTGTCATCACATTTCGCCTTGGCACTTGTCATCTCAATGCTGTAGGAACCGTGTCATCACTAGGTTCCAGGACACTTGTCATCACAGTGATCCATGACCACTTTCATCACAATGCTCGAAGAACTCTGTTATCTCAATGCTCCATTGTCCCGATAATCGCATTGCTCCATTAACACTTTCATCACAATGCTCCTTGACCACTGTCACCATAATGCCCCATGACGTCTCTCATCACTGTGCTCCAAGGCCACTCTCATCAAAATGCTCCATGACCTGTGTCAGCACAATATTGCATGACACTTGTCATCACAATGCTCCATGATCCCTGTAATCACAATGATCCCTGCCAATGTCATCACAATGCTCCATGTCTCCTGTAATCACAATGCTCCATGCCCTTGTCATCAGAAGTCTTCAGAGCTGTTGTCATTATAATGCTCCATGCCAATGTCTTCAAAATGCCCCATGACACTTGTCTTCAAAATGATCCATTACCACTTTCATCACAATGCTCCATGACCCCTGTCATCTCAATGCTCCATAGCCTTTGTATTCACAATGCTCCATGGCCCCTGTAATCACAGTGCTCCATGACCCCTTTCACCACAGTGCTCCAAGACCGCTGTCATCACAATGCCCCATCACGCCTGCCATCACAAATCTCCAAGCCCTCTCTTACCAAAAAGCTCCATGATCCCAGTCAGCACAATGTTCCATGACACTTTTCATCACAATGCTCCATGACCACTGTCATCACAAAGTTCTCTGCCCATATCATCACAATGCTCCTTGTCTCCTTTAATCACGGTGCTCCATGGCCTTTCATCACAATGCTCCAGAATTCTTCTCATCGCAATGTTCTTTGACCGTGTCATCACAATGCTCCATGACCCTTGTTATCACAAAGCTCCATGACCCCTGTCAGCACAATGATCCATGACTCCTTACCTCACAGTGCTCCAGTACCCTTTTCATCACAATGCTCCATGCCATTGTCAGCACAATGATCTTTGGACCCTGTCATCAAAATGCTCCATCCCCTTTTCATCAGAATGCTCCAGATATCCTATCATTACAATGCTCCATGCCCGTGTCATCATAATGCTACATGCCGTTGTCATCACAATGCTCCATGGCCCCTGTATTCACAATGCTACTGGCCCTTGTCATCACAATGCTCCAGAACACTTGTCATCATAATACTCCATTCCCGTCTCATCCCATTGCTCAATGACACTTGTCATCAAAATGTTCCTTGGCCTTTGTCATCACAGTGCTCCATGATACCTTTAATCAAAACTCTACATGACCACTGTCATCACAATGCAAGATGACCAATGTCATCACAATGCCCCATGACACGTGTCATCACAATTCGCCTTGGCCCTTGTCATCTCAATGCTGTAGGCACCATGTCATCACTAGGTTCCAGGACAGTTGGCATCACAGTGATCCATGACCACTTTTCAACACAATGCTCCATGACCCCTGTCATCACAAAGTTCTCTGCCCATATCATCACAATGCTCCTTGTCACCTTTTATCACAATGCTCCATGCCCTTTCATCACAATGCTCCAGAATTCTTTTCATCGCAATGTTCCTTGACCGTGTCATCAAAATGCTCCATGAACCTTGTCATCACAAAGCTCCATGACCCCTGTCATCACAATGATCCATGACTCCTTTCCTCACAGTGCTCCAGTACCCTTTTCATCACAATGCTCCATGCCATTGTCAGCACAATGCTCCTTGGACCCTGTCATCAAAATGCTCCATCCCCTTTTCATCACAATGCTCCAGATATCCTATCACTACAATGCTCCATGCCCGTGTCAACACAATACTCCATGACCCCTGTCATCAAAATGCTTTATGAACCTTCTTATCAGAATGTTCCATGACCCCTGTAATCACAATGCTCCATGCCCTTGTCATCACAAGGCCCCAGAACTCTTGTCATCATAATCCTCCATGTCTGTTTCATCACCATGCTCCATGACACTTTTCATAACAATGCTCCATAGCCCCTTTCATTACTGTGCTCCCTAATAACTTTAATCACATTTCTAGATGACCACTGCCATCACAATGCCCCATGACATTGTCAGCACAATTCGGCATGACCAATGTCATCACCATGCTCCATGAACTATGTCATCACTGGGTCCCAGGACACTTGTCATCACAATGATCCATTACCACTTTCAGCACAATGCTCCATGACCACTGTCATCTCAATGCTCCATGGCCTTTGTATTCACAATGCTCCATGGCCCCTGTAATCACAGTGCTCCATAACACCTTTCATCATAATGCTCCAAGACCACTGCCATCTCAATGCCCCATGACGCCTGTCATCACAATTCTCCAAGGCCCCTCTCATCACTATGCTCCATGACACTTGTCATCACATTGCTCCATAACACCTGTCATCACAGTGTTCGCTTACCATGTCATCACAATGCTCCATGTCCCCTATAATCACAATGCTCCATGCCTTTTTCCTCACAATGCTGCAGAATTCTTGTCATCACAATGTTCCATGACTGTGTCATCACAATGCTACATGAACCTGGTCATCACAGTTCTCCATGACCTTTGTCATCACAATGCTCTATGTCGCTTTTCATCACAATTCTCAATGACCACTTTAACCACTATGCTCGCTGACCATTTTCATCACATTTCTCTATAGTCATTAAAATTCCCCATGGCCTCTTTCTTCACAATGCTCCATGATGCCTGTCATCACAATGCTCCATGGCTTTTGTTATCACAATGCTGCAGGACCAGTTTCATCACAATACTCCATCCCCCTTGTCATCACGGTGCACAATGAAACCTTTCATTACAATGCTCCATGACACTTGTCATCACAATGCTCCATGGCCTTTATCGTCACAATGCTCCCAGGCACTTTTCATCACGATGTTCCATGAAAACTTTCATCACATTGCTCCATGACCATTTTCATCACAATTGTCCGTACCCTTGTCAACACAATGCTGCATAATCACAGTCATCACAATTCTCCATGACTGCTGTCATCACAATAATCCAGGACAAGTTTCATAACAATGCTTCATGCCCCCAGTCATCACAGTGCTCCATGATACCTTTCATCACAATTCCTAGATGATCAAGGTCATCACATTGCCCCATGACACCTGTCATCACAATTCGCTATGACCCTTGTCATCACAATACTCGATGAACCGTGTCATCACAGTGTTCCAGGACACATGTCATCACAATGATCCATGACTACTTTCATCACAATGCTCCAATACACCTGTCATCACAATGCTCCATGGCCCCTGTTATCATATTGCTCCATGATCTCTTTCATCACAATGCTCCATGACCACTGTCATCACCATGCCTCATGACGCCTGTCATCTCAATGCTCCATGGCCCCTTTCATCACAATGCTCCATGAACCCAGTCATCACAATGTTCCCTGCCATTTTCATCACAATGCTCCATGGGCCCTGTCATCACAATGCTCTATGCCCTTGTCATCAAAATGCTCCAGAACTCTTGTCATCATAATGCTCCATGCCAATGTCATCAAAATGCCCCATGACACTTGTCATCACAATGCTCCATGGCCTTTGTCATCACAATGTTCCATGGTCCCTGTAATCACAGTGCTCCCTGATACCTTTCATCACAAATCTAGATGACCACTATCACCACAATGCCCCATGACTGATGTCATCACAATTCGCATGGTCCTTGTCATCACAATGCTCCATGAACCGTGTCATCACAAGGTTCCAGGACACTTGTCATCACAATGATCCATGATCACTTTCATCACAATGCTCCTTGAAACCTGTCATCTCAATGCTCCATAGCCTTTGTATTCACAATGCTCCATGGCCCCTGTAATCACAGTGCTCTATGACCCATTTCATCAAAATGCTCCAAGACCGCTGTCATCACAATGCCCCATGAGGCCTGCCATCACAAATCTCCAAGGCCTCTCTTACCAGAAAGCTCCATGATCCCTGTCAGCACAATGTTCCATGACACTTTTCATCACAATGCTCCATGACCCCTGTCATCACAAAGTTCTCTGCCCATATCATCACAATGCTCCTTATCACCTTTAATCACAATGCTCCATGCCCTTTCATCACAATGCTCCAGAATTCTTGTTATCGCAATGATCCTTGACCGTGTCATTACAATGCTCCATGACCCTTGTCATCACAAATCTCCATGACCCCTGTCATCACAATGATCCGTGACTCCTTTCCTCACAGTGCTACAGTACCCTTTTCATCACAATGTTCCATGCCATTGTAAGCTCAATGATCTTTGGACCCTGTCATCAAAATGCTCCATCCCCTTTTCATCAGAATGCTCCAGATATCCTATCATTACAATGCTCCATGCCCGTGTCATCACAATGCTCCATGCCGTTGTCATCACAATGCTCCATGGCCCTGTAATCACAATGTTCCATGCCCTTGTCATCACAATGCTCCAGAACAGTTGTCATCATAATACTCCATTCCCGTGTCATCCCATTGCTCAATGACACTTGTCATCAAAATGTTCCTTGGCCTTTGTCATCACAGTGCTCCATGATACATTTAATCAAAACTCTATATGACCACTGTCATCACAATGCAAGATGACCAATGTCATCACAATGCCCCATGACACGTGTCATCACAATTCGCCTTGGCCCTTGTCATCTCAATGCTGTAGGCACCGTGTCATCACTAGGTTCCAGGACACTTGTCATCACAGTGATCCATGACCACTTTAATCACAATGCTCCAGGAACTCTGTTATCTCAATGCTCCATGGCCTTTGTATTCACAATGCTCCATTGTCCCGATAATCGCGTAGCTCCATGAACACTTTCATCATAATGCTCCTTGACCACTGTCACCTTAATGCCCCATGACGTCTCTCATCACTGTGCTCCAAGGCCACTCTCATCAAAATGCTCCATGATCTGTGTCTGCACAATATTGCATGACACTTGTCATCACAATGCTCCATGATCCTTGTAATCACAATGATCCCTGCCAATGTCATCACAATGATCCATGACAGATGTCATCACAATTCGCCATGGTCTTGTCATTACAATGCTCCATGAACCGTGTCATCACAAGGTTCCAGGACACTTGTCATCACAATGATCCATGATCACATTCATCACAATGCTCCAGGAACCCTGTCATCTCAATGCTCCATAGCCTTTGTATTCACAATGCTCCATGGTCCCTCTCATCACAGTGCTCCTTGACTCCTTTTATCACAATGCTCCAAGACCGCTCTCATCACAATGCCCCATGACGCCTGCCATCACAAGTCTCCAAGGCCTCTCTTACCAAAAATCTCCATGATCCCTGTCAGCACAATGTTCCATGACACTTTTCAGCACAATGCTCCATGACCCCTGTCATCACAAAGTTCTCTGCCCATATCATCACAATTCTCCTTGTCACCTTTAATCACAATGCTCCATTCCCTTTCATCACAATGCTCCTGAATTCTTGTCATCGCAATGTTCCTTGACCGTGTCATCACAATGCTCCATGACCCTTGTCATCACAAAGCTCCATGACCCCTGTCAACATAATGAACCATGACTCCTCTCCTCACAGTGCTCCAGTACCATTTTCATCAAAATGCTCCATGCCATTGTCAGCACAATGCTCCTTGGACACTGTCATCAAAATCCTCCATCCCCTTTTCATCACAATGCTCCCGATATCCTGTCACTACAATGCTCCATGCCCGTGTCAACACAATGCTCCATGACCCGTGTCATCAAAATGCTTTATGAACCTTGTTATCAGAATGTTCCATGACCCCTGTCATCAGAATGATCCATGACCATTGTCATCACAATGCTACATAGCCTTGTCATCACAAAGTTCCATGGCCTCTGTCATCACCAAGCTCCATGGTCTTTCTCATCACAATGCTCTATGAACCCTGTCAGCACAATGCTTTATGAAGTTTGTTTTCAAAATGCACCATGACTGCTGTCATCAAAATAATCCATGACCGTTGTCATCACACTGCTGCATGATACCTTTCATCCCGTTTCTCTGTGACCGCTGTCATTAGAATGCTCCAGGACAATATTCATCTCAATGCCCCATGCCCCCTGTAATCACAGTGCCCCATAACCCCTGTCATCACAATGCTCCATGACCCTGTCATCAGAATGCTACATGAGCCTGTCATCACATTGTTCCATGGCCTATGTATTCACAATGCTCCATGGACCCTGTAATCACAGTGCTCCATGTTCCCTTTCAACAGAATGTCCCATGACCCCAGTCACCACAAGGTTCCCTGCCCTTGTCATCACAATGCTCCATGACCCTTGGAATCACAATGGTACATGGCCTTGTCATCACAATGTTCCATGCCCTTGTCATCAAAATGCTTGAGAACTCTTGTCATCATAATGCTCCATGCCAAAGTCATCAAAATGCCCTATGACACTTGTCATCACAATGCTCCATGGCCTTTGTCATTACAATGTTCAATGGCCCCTGTCATCACAGTGCTCCATGATACCTTTCATCACAATTCTAGATGACCACTGTAATCACAATGCCCCATGACAGATGTCATCACAATTCGCCATGGTCCTTGTCATTACAATGCTCCATGAACCGTGTCATCACAAGGTTCCAGGACACTTGTCATCACAATGATCCATGATCACTTTCATCACAATGCTCCATGAACCCTGTCATCTCAATGCTCCATAGCCTTTGTATTCACAATGCTCCATGGCCCCTTGTCATCACAGTGCTCCATGACCCCTTTTATCCCAATGCTCCAAGACCGCTGTCATCACAATGCCCTATGACGCCTGCCATCACAAATCTCCAAGGCCTCTCTTACCAAAAAGCTCCATGATCCCTGTCAGCACAATGTTCCATGACTTTTCATCACAATGCTCCATGACCCCTTTCATCACAATGTTCTCTGCCCATATCATCACAATGCTCCTTGTCACCTTTAATCACAATGCTCCATGCCCTTTCATCACTATGCTCCAGAATTCTTGTCATCGCAATGTTCCTTGACTGTGTCATCAGAATGCTCCATGACACTTGTCATCACAAAGCTCCATGACCCCTGTAATCACCATGATCCATGACTCCTTTCCTCACAGTGCTCCAGTACCATTTTTGTCACAATCGTCCATGCCATTGTCAGCACAATGCTCCTTGAACCCTATCATCAAAATGCTCCATCCCCTTTTCATCACAATGCTCCAGATATCCTATCATTACAATGCTCCATACCCGTGTCAACACAATGTTCCATGACCCCTCTCATCAAAATGCTTTATGAACCTTGTTATCAGAATGTTCCATGACCACTGTCATGAAAATGATCCATGACCGTTGTCATCACAATGCTGCATGATACCTTTCATCCAAATTCTCTGGGACCGCTATCATCACAAAGCTCCCGGACAATTTTCATCACAATGCTCCATGCCCCCTGTCATCACAGTGAACCATAACCCCTGTAATCACAATGCTGCATGACCCTGTCATCACAATGCCCCATGACAGATGTCATCACAATTCGCCATGGTTCTTGTCATCACAATGCTCCATGAACCGTGTCATCACAAGGTTCCAGGACACTTGTCATCACAATGAGCCATGATCACTTTCATCACAATGCTCCATGAAACCTGTCATCTCAATGCTCCATAACCTTTGTATTCACAATGCTCCATGGCCCCTGTAATCACAGTGCTCCATGACCCCTTTCACCACAATGCTCCATGACCCCAGTCATCACAATGTTCTCTGCCCATATCATCACAATGCTCCTTGTCACCTTTTATCACAATGCTCCATGCCCTTTCATCACAATGCTCCAGAATTCTTGTCATCGCAATGTTCCTTGACCGTGTCATCAAAATGCTCCATGACCCTTGTCATCACAAAGCTCCATGACCCCTGTCATCACAATGATCCATGACTCCTTTCCTCACAGTGCTCCAGTACCCTTTTCATCACAATGCTCCATGCCATTGTCAGCACAATGCTCCTTGGACCCTGTCATCAAAATGCTCCATCCCCTTTTCATCACAATGCTCCAGATATCCTATCACTACAATGCTCCATGCCCGTGTCAACACAATACTCCATGAACCCTGTCATCAAAATGCTTTATGAACCTTGTTAACAGAATGTTCCATGACCCCTGTCATCAAAATGATCCATGACCGTTGTCATCAAAATGCTGCATGATACCTTTTATCGCAATTCTCTGTGACCTCTGTCATCACAATGCTCCAAGACGATTTTCATCACAATGCTCCATACCCCTGTCATCACAGTGCCCCATAACACCTGTAATCACAATACTGCCTGGACCCTGTAATAACACTGCTCCATGTTCCCTTTCAACACAATGCTCCATGACCCCTGTCATCACAATGTTCCATGAAAGTTCTCATCAAAATGCTCCATGACCCTGGTCACCACAAGGTTCCCAGCCCTTGTCATCACAATGCTCTATTACCCATGTAATCACAATGGTACATGGCCTTCTCATCACAATGTTCCATGGCCTCTGTCATCACCATGCTCCATGGTCTTTCTCATCACAATGCTCTATGACTCCTGTCAACACAATGCTTGATGACCATTGTCATCACAATTCTCCAAGGCCCCTGTCATCAAAATGCCTCATGGTCTTTGTAATCACAATGCTCAATAACCCCTGTCATCACAATGCTACATGCCGTTGTCATCACAATGCTCCATGGCCACTGTAATCACAATGCTCCATGCCCTTGTCATCACAATGCTCCAGAACACTTGTCATCATAATACTCCATTCCCGTTTCATCCCATTGCTCAATGACCCTTGTAATCAAAATGTTCCTTGGACTTTGTCATCACTGTGCTCCATGATACCTTTAATCAAAACTCTACATGACCACTGTCATCACAATGCAAGATGACAAATGTCATCACAATGCCCCATGACACGTGTCATCACATTTCGCCTTGGCACTTGTCATCTCAATGCTGTAGGAACCGTGTCATCACTAGGTTCCAGGACACTTGTCATCACAGTGATCCATGACCACTTTCATCACAATGCTCGAAGAACTCTGTTATCTCAATGCTCCATTGTCCCGATAATCGCATTGCTCCATTAACACTTTCATCACAATGCTCCTTGACCACTGTCACCATAATGCCCCATGACGTCTCTCATCACTGTGCTCCAAGGCCACTCTCATCAAAATGCTCCATGATCTGTGTCAGCACAATATTGCATGACACTTGTCATCACAATGCTCCATGATCCCTGTAATCACAATGATCCCTGCCAATGTCATCACAATGCTCCATGTCTCCTGTAATCACAATGCTCCATGCCCTTGTCATCAGAAGTCTTCAGAGCTGTTGTCATTATAATGCTCCATGCCAATGTCATCAAAATGCCCCATGACACTTGTCTTCAAAATGATCCATTACCACTTTCATCACAATGCTCCATGACCCCTGTCATCTCAATGCTCCATAGCCTTTGTATTCACAATGCTCCATGGCCCCTGTAATCACAGTGCTCCATGACCCCTTTCACCACAGTGCTCCAAGACCGCTGTCATCACAATGCCCCATCACGCCTGCCATCACAAATCTCCAAGCCCTCTCTTACCAAAAAGCTCCATGATCCCAGTCAGCACAATGTTCCATGACACTTTTCATCACAATGCTCCATGACCCCTGTCATCACAAAGTTCTCTGCCCATATCATCACAATGCTCCTTGTCTCCTTTAATCACGATGCTCCATGGCCTTTCATCACAATGCTCCAGAATTCTTCTCATCGCAATGTTCTTTGACCGTGTCATCACAATGCTCCATGACCCTTGTTATCACAAAGCTCCATGACCCCTGTCAGCACAATGATCCATGACTCGTTACCTCACAGTGCTCCAGTACCCTTTTCATCACAATGCTCCATGCCATTGTCAGCACAATGATCTTTGGACCCTGTCATCAAAATGCTCCATCCCCTTTTCATCAGAATGCTCCAGATATCCTATCATTACAATGCTCCATGCCCGTGTCATCATAATGCTACATGCCGTTGTCATCACAATGCTCCATGGCCCCTGTATTCACAATGCTACTGGCCCTTGTCATCACAATGCTCCAGAACACTTGTCATCATAATACTCCATTCCCGTCTCATCCCATTGCTCAATGACACTTGTCATCAAAATGTTCCTTGGCCTTTGTCATCACAGTGCTCCATGATACCTTTAATCAAAACTCTACATGACCACTGTCATCATAATGCAAGATGACCAATGTCATCACAATGCCCCATGACACGTGTCATCACAATTCGCCTTGGCCCTTGTCATCTCAATGCTGTAGGCACCGTGTCATCACTAGGTTCCAGGACAGTTGGCATCACAGTGATCCATGACCACTTTTCAACACAATGCTCCATGACCCCTGTCATCACAAAGTTCTCTGCCCATATCATCACAATGCTCCTTGTCACCTTTTATCACAATGCTCCATGCCGTTTCATCACAATGCTCCAGAATTCTTTTCATCGCAATGTTCCTTGACCGTGTCATCAAAATGCTCCATGAACCTTGTCATCACAAAGCTCCATGACCCTTGTCATCACAATGATCCATGACTCCTTTCCTCACAGTGCTCCAGTACCCTTTTCATCGCAATGCTCCATGCCATTGTCAGCACAATGCTCCTTGGACCCTGTCATCAAAATGCTCCATCCCCTTTTCATCACAATGCTCCAGATATCCTATCACTACAATGCTCCATGCCCGTGTCAACACAATACTCCATGACCCCTGTCATCAAAATGCTTTATGAACCTTCTTATCAGAATGTTCCATGACCCCTGTAATCACAATGCTCCATGCCCTGGTCATCACAAGGCTCCAGAACTCTTGTCATCATAATCCTCCATGTCTGTTTCATCACCATGCTCCATGACAGTTTTCATAACAATGCTCCATAGCCCCTTTCATTACTGTGCTCCCTAATAACTTTAATCACATTTCTAGATGACCACTGCCATCACAATGCCCCATGACACGTGTCATCTCAATTCGCCTTGGCCCTTGTCATCTCAATGCTGTAGGAACCGTGTCATCACTAGGTTCCAGGACACTTGTCATCACAGTGATCCATTACCACTTTCAGCACAATGCTCCATGACCACTGTCATCTCAATGCTCCATGACGCCTGTCATCACAATTCTCCAAGGCCCCTCTCATCACTATGCTCCATGACACTTGTCATCACATTGCTCCATAACACCTGTCATCACAGTGTTCGCTTACCATGTCATCACAATGCTCCATGTCCCCTATAATCACAATGCTCCATGCCTTTTTCCTCACAATGCTGCAGAATTCTTGTCATCACAATGTTCCATGACTGTGTCATCACAATGCTACATGAACCTGGTCATCACAGTTCTCCATGACCTTTGTCATCACAATGCTCTATGTCGCTTTTCATCACAATTCTCAATGACCACTTTAACCACTATGCTCGCTGACCATTTTCATCACATTTCTCTATAGTCATTAAAATTCCCCATGGCCTCTTTCTTCACAATGCTCCATGATGCCTGTCATCACAATGCTCCATGGCTTTTGTTATCACAATGCTGCAGGACCAGTTTCATCACAATACTCCATCCCCCTTGTCATCACGGTGCACAATGAAACCTTTCATTACAATGCTCCATGACACTTGTCATCACAATGCTCCATGGCCTTTATCGTCACAATGCTCCCAGGCACTTTTCATCACGATGTTCCATGAAAACTTTCATCACATTGCTCCATGACCATTTTCATCACAATTGTCCGTACCCTTGTCAACACAATGCTGCATAATCACAGTCATCACAATTCTCCATGACTGCTGTCATCACAATAATCCAGGACAAGTTTCATAACAATGCTTCATGCCCCCAGTCATCACAGTGCTCCATGATACCTTTCATCACAATTCCTAGATGATCAAGGTCATCACATTGCCCCATGACACCTGTCATCACAATTCGCTATGACCCTTGTCATCACAATACTCGATGAACCGTGTCATCACAGTGTTCCAGGACACATGTCATCACAATGATTCATGACTACTTTCATCACAATGCTCCAATACACCTGTCATCACAATGCTCCATGGCCCCTGTTATCATATTGCTCCATGATCTCTTTCATCACAATGCTCCATGACCACTGTCATCACCATGCCTCATGACGCCTGTCATCTCAATGCTCCATGGCCCCTTTCATCACAATGCTCCATGAACCCAGTCATCACAATGTTCCCTGCCCTTTTCATCACAACGCTCCATGGGCCCTGTCATCACAATGCTCTATGCCCTTGTCATCAAAATGCTCCAGAACTCTTGTCATCATAATGCTCCATGCCAATGTCATCAAAATGCCCCATGACACTTGTCATCACAATGCTCCATGGCCTTTGTCATCACAATGTTCCATGGTCCCTGTAATCACAGTGCTCCCTGATACCTTTCATCACAATTCTAGATGACCACTGTCACCACAATGCCCCATGACTGATGTCATCACAATTCGCATGGTCCTTGTCATCACAATGCTCCATGAACCGTGTCATCACAAGGTTCCAGGACACTTGTCATCACAATGATCCATGATCACTTTCATCACAATGCTCCTTGAAACCTGTCATCTCAATGCTCCATAGCCTTTGTATTCACAATGCTCCATGGCCCCTGTAATCACAGTGCTCTATGACCCATTTCATCAAAATGCTCCAAGACCGCTGTCATCACAATGCCCCATGACGCCTGCCATCACAAATCTCCAAGGCCTCTCTTACCAGAAAACTCCATGATCCCTGTCAGCACAATGTTCCATGACACTTTTCATCACAATGCTCCATGACCCCTGTCATCACAAAGTTCTCTGCCCATATCATCACAATGCTCCTTGTCACCTTTAATCACAATGCTCCATGCCCTTTCATCACAATGCTCCAGAATTCTTGTTATCGCAATGATCCTTGACCGTGTCATTACAATGCTCCATGACCCTTGTCATCACAAAGCTCCATGACCCCTGTCATCACAATGATCCATGACTCCTTTCCTCACAGTGCTCCAGTACCCTTTTCATCACAATGTTCCATGCCATTGTAAGCTCAATGATCTTTGGACCCTGTCATCAAAATGCTCCATCCCCTTTTCATCAGAATGCTCCAGATATCCTATCATTACAATGCTCCATGCCCGTGTCATCACAATGCTCCATGCCGTTGTCATCACAATGCTCCATGGCCCTGTAATCACAATGTTCCATGCCCTTGTCATCACAATGCTCCAGAACAGTTGTCACCTAAATACTCCATTCCCGTGTCATCCCATTGCTCAAAGACACTTGTCATCAAAATGTTCCTTAGCCTTTGTCATCACAGTGCTCCATGATACCTTTAATCAAAACTCTATATGACCACTGTCATCACAATGCAAGATGTCCAATGTCATCACAATGCCCCATGACACGTGTCATCACAATTCGCCTTGGCCCTTGTCATCTCAATGCTGTAGGCACCGTGTCATCACTAGGTTCCAGGACAGTTGGCATCACAGTGATCCATGACCACTTTTCAACACAATGCTCCATGACCCCTGTCATCACAAAGTTCTCTGCCCATATCATCACAATGCTCCTTGTCACCTTTTATCACAATGCTCCATGCCGTTTCATCACAATGCTCCAGAATTCTTTTCATCGCAATGTTCCTTGACCGTGTCATCAAAATGCTCCATGAACCTTGTCATCACAAAGCTCCATGACCCTTGTCATCACAATGATCCATGACTCCTTTCCTCACAGTGCTCCAGTACCCTTTTCATCGCAATGCTCCATGCCATTGTCAGCACAATGCTCCTTGGACCCTGTCATCAAAATGCTCCATCCCCTTTTCATCACAATGCTCCAGATATCCTATCACTACAATGCTCCATGCCCGTGTCAACACAATACTCCATGACCCCTGTCATCAAAATGCTTTATGAACCTTCTTATCAGAATGTTCCATGACCCCTGTAATCACAATGCTCCATGCCCTGGTCATCACAAGGCTCCAGAACTCTTGTCATCATAATCCTCCATGTCTGTTTCATCACCATGCTCCATGACAGTTTTCATAACAATGCTCCATAGCCCCTTTCATTACTGTGCTCCCTAATAACTTTAATCACATTTCTAGATGACCACTGCCATCACAATGCCCCATGACACGTGTCATCTCAATTCGCCTTGGCCCTTGTCATCTCAATGCTGTAGGAACCGTGTCATCACTAGGTTCCAGGACACTTGTCATCACAGTGATCCATTACCACTTTCAGCACAATGCTCCATGACCACTGTCATCTCAATGCTCCATGACGCCTGTCATCACAATTCTCCAAGGCCCCTCTCATCACTATGCTCCATGACACTTGTCATCACATTGCTCCATAACACCTGTCATCACAGTGTTCGCTTACCATGTCATCACAATGCTCCATGTCCCCTATAATCACAATGCTCCATGCCTTTTTCCTCACAATGCTGCAGAATTCTTGTCATCACAATGTTCCATGACTGTGTCATCACAATGCTACATGAACCTGGTCATCACAGTTCTCCATGACCTTTGTCATCACAATGCTCTATGTCGCTTTTCATCACAATTCTCAATGACCACTTTAACCACTATGCTCGCTGACCATTTTCATCACATTTCTCTATAGTCATTAAAATTCCCCATGGCCTCTTTCTTCACAATGCTCCATGATGCCTGTCATCACAATGCTCCATGGCTTTTGTTATCACAATGCTGCAGGACCAGTTTCATCACAATACTCCATCCCCCTTGTCATCACGGTGCACAATGAAACCTTTCATTACAATGCTCCATGACACTTGTCATCACAATGCTCCATGGCCTTTATCGTCACAATGCTCCCAGGCACTTTTCATCACGATGTTCCATGAAAACTTTCATCACATTGCTCCATGACCATTTTCATCACAATTGTCCGTACCCTTGTCAACACAATGCTGCATAATCACAGTCATCACAATTCTCCATGACTGCTGTCATCACAATAATCCAGGACAAGTTTCATAACAATGCTTCATGCCCCCAGTCATCACAGTGCTCCATGATACCTTTCATCACAATTCCTAGATGATCAAGGTCATCACATTGCCCCATGACACCTGTCATCACAATTCGCTATGACCCTTGTCATCACAATACTCGATGAACCGTGTCATCACAGTGTTCCAGGACACATGTCATCACAATGATTCATGACTACTTTCATCACAATGCTCCAATACACCTGTCATCACAATGCTCCATGGCCCCTGTTATCATATTGCTCCATGATCTCTTTCATCACAATGCTCCATGACCACTGTCATCACCATGCCTCATGACGCCTGTCATCTCAATGCTCCATGGCCCCTTTCATCACAATGCTCCATGAACCCAGTCATCACAATGTTCCCTGCCCTTTTCATCACAACGCTCCATGGGCCCTGTCATCACAATGCTCTATGCCCTTGTCATCAAAATGCTCCAGAACTCTTGTCATCATAATGCTCCATGCCAATGTCATCAAAATGCCCCATGACACTTGTCATCACAATGCTCCATGGCCTTTGTCATCACAATGTTCCATGGTCCCTGTAATCACAGTGCTCCCTGATACCTTTCATCACAATTCTAGATGACCACTGTCACCACAATGCCCCATGACTGATGTCATCACAATTCGCATGGTCCTTGTCATCACAATGCTCCATGAACCGTGTCATCACAAGGTTCCAGGACACTTGTCATCACAATGATCCATGATCACTTTCATCACAATGCTCCTTGAAACCTGTCATCTCAATGCTCCATAGCCTTTGTATTCACAATGCTCCATGGCCCCTGTAATCACAGTGCTCTATGACCCATTTCATCAAAATGCTCCAAGACCGCTGTCATCACAATGCCCCATGACGCCTGCCATCACAAATCTCCAAGGCCTCTCTTACCAGAAAACTCCATGATCCCTGTCAGCACAATGTTCCATGACACTTTTCATCACAATGCTCCATGACCCCTGTCATCACAAAGTTCTCTGCCCATATCATCACAATGCTCCTTGTCACCTTTAATCACAATGCTCCATGCCCTTTCATCACAATGCTCCAGAATTCTTGTTATCGCAATGATCCTTGACCGTGTCATTACAATGCTCCATGACCCTTGTCATCACAAAGCTCCATGACCCCTGTCATCACAATGATCCATGACTCCTTTCCTCACAGTGCTCCAGTACCCTTTTCATCACAATGTTCCATGCCATTGTAAGCTCAATGATCTTTGGACCCTGTCATCAAAATGCTCCATCCCCTTTTCATCAGAATGCTCCAGATATCCTATCATTACAATGCTCCATGCCCGTGTCATCACAATGCTCCATGCCGTTGTCATCACAATGCTCCATGGCCCTGTAATCACAATGTTCCATGCCCTTGTCATCACAATGCTCCAGAACAGTTGTCACCTAAATACTCCATTCCCGTGTCATCCCATTGCTCAAAGACACTTGTCATCAAAATGTTCCTTAGCCTTTGTCATCACAGTGCTCCATGATACCTTTAATCAAAACTCTATATGACCACTGTCATCACAATGCAAGATGTCCAATGTCATCACAATGCCCCATGACACGTGTCATCACAATTCGCCTTGGCCCTTGTCATCTCAATGCTGTAGGCACCGTGTCATCACTAGGTTCCAGGACAGTTGGCATCACAGTGATCCATGACCACTTTTCAACACAATGCTCCATGACCCCTGTCATCACAAAGTTCTCTGCCCATATCATCACAATGCTCCTTGTCACCTTTTATCACAATGCTCCATGCCGTTTCATCACAATGCTCCAGAATTCTTTTCATCGCAATGTTCCTTGACCGTGTCATCAAAATGCTCCATGAACCTTGTCATCACAAAGCTCCATGACCCTTGTCATCACAATGATCCATGACTCCTTTCCTCACAGTGCTCCAGTACCCTTTTCATCGCAATGCTCCATGCCATTGTCAGCACAATGCTCCTTGGACCCTGTCATCAAAATGCTCCATCCCCTTTTCATCACAATGCTCCAGATATCCTATCACTACAATGCTCCATGCCCGTGTCAACACAATACTCCATGACCCCTGTCATCAAAATGCTTTATGAACCTTCTTATCAGAATGTTCCATGACCCCTGTAATCACAATGCTCCATGCCCTGGTCATCACAAGGCTCCAGAACTCTTGTCATCATAATCCTCCATGTCTGTTTCATCACCATGCTCCATGACAGTTTTCATAACAATGCTCCATAGCCCCTTTCATTACTGTGCTCCCTAATAACTTTAATCACATTTCTAGATGACCACTGCCATCACAATGCCCCATGACACGTGTCATCTCAATTCGCCTTGGCCCTTGTCATCTCAATGCTGTAGGAACCGTGTCATCACTAGGTTCCAGGACACTTGTCATCACAGTGATCCATTACCACTTTCAGCACAATGCTCCATGACCACTGTCATCTCAATGCTCCATGACGCCTGTCATCACAATTCTCCAAGGCCCCTCTCATCACTATGCTCCATGACACTTGTCATCACATTGCTCCATAACACCTGTCATCACAGTGTTCGCTTACCATGTCATCACAATGCTCCATGTCCCCTATAATCACAATGCTCCATGCCTTTTTCCTCACAATGCTGCAGAATTCTTGTCATCACAATGTTCCATGACTGTGTCATCACAATGCTACATGAACCTGGTCATCACAGTTCTCCATGACCTTTGTCATCACAATGCTCTATGTCGCTTTTCATCACAATTCTCAATGACCACTTTAACCACTATGCTCGCTGACCATTTTCATCACATTTCTCTATAGTCATTAAAATTCCCCATGGCCTCTTTCTTCACAATGCTCCATGATGCCTGTCATCACAATGCTCCATGGCTTTTGTTATCACAATGCTGCAGGACCAGTTTCATCACAATACTCCATCCCCCTTGTCATCACGGTGCACAATGAAACCTTTCATTACAATGCTCCATGACACTTGTCATCACAATGCTCCATGGCCTTTATCGTCACAATGCTCCCAGGCACTTTTCATCACGATGTTCCATGAAAACTTTCATCACATTGCTCCATGACCATTTTCATCACAATTGTCCGTACCCTTGTCAACACAATGCTGCATAATCACAGTCATCACAATTCTCCATGACTGCTGTCATCACAATAATCCAGGACAAGTTTCATAACAATGCTTCATGCCCCCAGTCATCACAGTGCTCCATGATACCTTTCATCACAATTCCTAGATGATCAAGGTCATCACATTGCCCCATGACACCTGTCATCACAATTCGCTATGACCCTTGTCATCACAATACTCGATGAACCGTGTCATCACAGTGTTCCAGGACACATGTCATCACAATGATTCATGACTACTTTCATCACAATGCTCCAATACACCTGTCATCACAATGCTCCATGGCCCCTGTTATCATATTGCTCCATGATCTCTTTCATCACAATGCTCCATGACCACTGTCATCACCATGCCTCATGACGCCTGTCATCTCAATGCTCCATGGCCCCTTTCATCACAATGCTCCATGAACCCAGTCATCACAATGTTCCCTGCCCTTTTCATCACAACGCTCCATGGGCCCTGTCATCACAATGCTCTATGCCCTTGTCATCAAAATGCTCCAGAACTCTTGTCATCATAATGCTCCATGCCAATGTCATCAAAATGCCCCATGACACTTGTCATCACAATGCTCCATGGCCTTTGTCATCACAATGTTCCATGGTCCCTGTAATCACAGTGCTCCCTGATACCTTTCATCACAATTCTAGATGACCACTGTCACCACAATGCCCCATGACTGATGTCATCACAATTCGCATGGTCCTTGTCATCACAATGCTCCATGAACCGTGTCATCACAAGGTTCCAGGACACTTGTCATCACAATGATCCATGATCACTTTCATCACAATGCTCCTTGAAACCTGTCATCTCAATGCTCCATAGCCTTTGTATTCACAATGCTCCATGGCCCCTGTAATCACAGTGCTCTATGACCCATTTCATCAAAATGCTCCAAGACCGCTGTCATCACAATGCCCCATGACGCCTGCCATCACAAATCTCCAAGGCCTCTCTTACCAGAAAACTCCATGATCCCTGTCAGCACAATGTTCCATGACACTTTTCATCACAATGCTCCATGACCCCTGTCATCACAAAGTTCTCTGCCCATATCATCACAATGCTCCTTGTCACCTTTAATCACAATGCTCCATGCCCTTTCATCACAATGCTCCAGAATTCTTGTTATCGCAATGATCCTTGACCGTGTCATTACAATGCTCCATGACCCTTGTCATCACAAAGCTCCATGACCCCTGTCATCACAATGATCCATGACTCCTTTCCTCACAGTGCTCCAGTACCCTTTTCATCACAATGTTCCATGCCATTGTAAGCTCAATGATCTTTGGACCCTGTCATCAAAATGCTCCATCCCCTTTTCATCAGAATGCTCCAGATATCCTATCATTACAATGCTCCATGCCCGTGTCATCACAATGCTCCATGCCGTTGTCATCACAATGCTCCATGGCCCTGTAATCACAATGTTCCATGCCCTTGTCATCACAATGCTCCAGAACAGTTGTCACCTAAATACTCCATTCCCGTGTCATCCCATTGCTCAATGACACTTGTCATCAAAATGTTCCTTAGCCTTTGTCATCACAGTGCTCCATGATACCTTTAATCAAAACTCTATATGACCACTGTCATCATAATGCAAGATGTCCAATGTCATCACAATGCCCCATGACACGTGTCATCACAATTCGCCTTGGCCCTTGTCATCTCAATGCTGTAGGCACCGTGTCATCACTAGGTTCCAGGACAGTTGGCATCACAGTGATCCATGACCACTTTTCAACACAATGCTCCATGACCCCTGTCATCACAAAGTTCTCTGCCCATATCATCACAATGCTCCTTGTCACCTTTTATCACAATGCTCCATGCCGTTTCATCACAATGCTCCAGAATTCTTTTCATCGCAATGTTCCTTGACCGTGTCATCAAAATGCTCCATGAACCTTGTCATCACAAAGCTCCATGACCCTTGTCATCACAATGATCCATGACTCCTTTCCTCACAGTGCTCCAGTACCCTTTTCATCGCAATGCTCCATGCCATTGTCAGCACAATGCTCCTTGGACCCTGTCATCAAAATGCTCCATCCCCTTTTCATCACAATGCTCCAGATATCCTATCACTACAATGCTCCATGCCCGTGTCAACACAATACTCCATGACCCCTGTCATCAAAATGCTTTATGAACCTTCTTATCAGAATGTTCCATGACCCCTGTAATCACAATGCTCCATGCCCTGGTCATCACAAGGCTCCAGAACTCTTGTCATCATAATCCTCCATGTCTGTTTCATCACCATGCTCCATGACAGTTTTCATAACAATGCTCCATAGCCCCTTTCATTACTGTGCTCCCTAATAACTTTAATCACATTTCTAGATGACCACTGCCATCACAATGCCCCATGACACGTGTCATCTCAATTCGCCTTGGCCCTTGTCATCTCAATGCTGTAGGAACCGTGTCATCACTAGGTTCCAGGACACTTGTCATCACAGTGATCCATTACCACTTTCAGCACAATGCTCCATGACCACTGTCATCTCAATGCTCCATGACGCCTGTCATCACAATTCTCCAAGGCCCCTCTCATCACTATGCTCCATGACACTTGTCATCACATTGCTCCATAACACCTGTCATCACAGTGTTCGCTTACCATGTCATCACAATGCTCCATGTCCCCTATAATCACAATGCTCCATGCCTTTTTCCTCACAATGCTGCAGAATTCTTGTCATCACAATGTTCCATGACTGTGTCATCACAATGCTACATGAACCTGGTCATCACAGTTCTCCATGACCTTTGTCATCACAATGCTCTATGTCGCTTTTCATCACAATTCTCAATGACCACTTTAACCACTATGCTCGCTGACCATTTTCATCACATTTCTCTATAGTCATTAAAATTCCCCATGGCCTCTTTCTTCACAATGCTCCATGATGCCTGTCATCACAATGCTCCATGGCTTTTGTTATCACAATGCTGCAGGACCAGTTTCATCACAATACTCCATCCCCCTTGTCATCACGGTGCACAATGAAACCTTTCATTACAATGCTCCATGACACTTGTCATCACAATGCTCCATGGCCTTTATCGTCACAATGCTCCCAGGCACTTTTCATCACGATGTTCCATGAAAACTTTCATCACATTGCTCCATGACCATTTTCATCACAATTGTCCGTACCCTTGTCAACACAATGCTGCATAATCACAGTCATCACAATTCTCCATGACTGCTGTCATCACAATAATCCAGGACAAGTTTCATAACAATGCTTCATGCCCCCAGTCATCACAGTGCTCCATGATACCTTTCATCACAATTCCTAGATGATCAAGGTCATCACATTGCCCCATGACACCTGTCATCACAATTCGCTATGACCCTTGTCATCACAATACTCGATGAACCGTGTCATCACAGTGTTCCAGGACACATGTCATCACAATGATTCATGACTACTTTCATCACAATGCTCCAATACACCTGTCATCACAATGCTCCATGGCCCCTGTTATCATATTGCTCCATGATCTCTTTCATCACAATGCTCCATGACCACTGTCATCACCATGCCTCATGACGCCTGTCATCTCAATGCTCCATGGCCCCTTTCATCACAATGCTCCATGAACCCAGTCATCACAATGTTCCCTGCCCTTTTCATCACAACGCTCCATGGGCCCTGTCATCACAATGCTCTATGCCCTTGTCATCAAAATGCTCCAGAACTCTTGTCATCATAATGCTCCATGCCAATGTCATCAAAATGCCCCATGACACTTGTCATCACAATGCTCCATGGCCTTTGTCATCACAATGTTCCATGGTCCCTGTAATCACAGTGCTCCCTGATACCTTTCATCACAATTCTAGATGACCACTGTCACCACAATGCCCCATGACTGATGTCATCACAATTCGCATGGTCCTTGTCATCACAATGCTCCATGAACCGTGTCATCACAAGGTTCCAGGACACTTGTCATCACAATGATCCATGATCACTTTCATCACAATGCTCCTTGAAACCTGTCATCTCAATGCTCCATAGCCTTTGTATTCACAATGCTCCATGGCCCCTGTAATCACAGTGCTCTATGACCCATTTCATCAAAATGCTCCAAGACCGCTGTCATCACAATGCCCCATGACGCCTGCCATCACAAATCTCCAAGGCCTCTCTTACCAGAAAACTCCATGATCCCTGTCAGCACAATGTTCCATGACACTTTTCATCACAATGCTCCATGACCCCTGTCATCACAAAGTTCTCTGCCCATATCATCACAATGCTCCTTGTCACCTTTAATCACAATGCTCCATGCCCTTTCATCACAATGCTCCAGAATTCTTGTTATCGCAATGATCCTTGACCGTGTCATTACAATGCTCCATGACCCTTGTCATCACAAAGCTCCATGACCCCTGTCATCACAATGATCCATGACTCCTTTCCTCACAGTGCTCCAGTACCCTTTTCATCACAATGTTCCATGCCATTGTAAGCTCAATGATCTTTGGACCCTGTCATCAAAATGCTCCATCCCCTTTTCATCAGAATGCTCCAGATATCCTATCATTACAATGCTCCATGCCCGTGTCATCACAATGCTCCATGCCGTTGTCATCACAATGCTCCATGGCCCTGTAATCACAATGTTCCATGCCCTTGTCATCACAATGCTCCAGAACAGTTGTCACCTAAATACTCCATTCCCGTGTCATCCCATTGCTCAATGACACTTGTCATCAAAATGTTCCTTAGCCTTTGTCATCACAGTGCTCCATGATACCTTTAATCAAAACTCTATATGACCACTGTCATCACAATGCAAGATGTCCAATGTCATCACAATGCCCCATGACACGTGTCATCACAATTCGCCTTGGCCCTTGTCATCTCAATGCTGTAGGCACCGTGTCATCACTAGGTTCCAGGACAGTTGGCATCACAGTGATCCATGACCACTTTTCAACACAATGCTCCATGACCCCTGTCATCACAAAGTTCTCTGCCCATATCACCACAATGCTCCTTGTCACCTTTTATCACAATGCTCCATGCCCTTTCATCACAATGCTCCAGAATTCTTGTCATCGCAATGTTCCTTGACCGTGTCATCAAAATGCTCCATGACCCTTGTCATCACAAAGCTCCATGACCCCTGTCATCACAATGATCCATGACTCCTTTCCTCACAGTGCTCCAGTACCCTTTTCATCACAATGCTCCATGCCATTGTCAGCACAATGCTCCTTGGAACCTGTCATCAAAATGCTCCATCCCCTTTTCATCACAATGCTCCAGATATCCTGTCACTACAATGCTCCATGCCCGTGTCAACACAATACTCCATGAACCCTGTCATCAAAATGCTTTATGAACCTTGTTATCAGAATGTTCCATGACCCCTGTCATCAAAATGATCCATGACCGTTGTCATCAAAATGCTGCATGATACCTTTTATCGCAATTCTCTGTGACCTCTGTCATCACAATGCTCCAAGACAATTTTCATCACAATGCTCCATACCCCTGTCATCACAGTGCCCCATAACACCTGTAATCACAATACTGCCTGGACCCTGTAATAACACTGCTCCATGTTCCCTTTCAACACAATGCTCCATGACCCCTGTCATCACAATGTTCCATGAAAGTTCTCATCAAAATGCTCCATGACCCTGGTCACCACAAGGTTCCCAGCCCTTGTCATCACAATGCTCTATTACCCATGTAATCACAATGGTACATGGCCTTCTCATCACAATGTTCCATGGCCTCTGTCATCACCATGCTCCATGGTCTTTCTCATCACAATGCTCTATGACTCCTGTCAACACAATGCTTGATGACCATTGTCATCACAATTCTCCAAGGCCCCTGTCATCAAAATGCCTCATGGTCTTTGTAATCACAATGCTCAATAACCCCTGTCATCACAATGCTACATGCCGTTGTCATCACAATGCTCCATGGCCACTGTAATCACAATGCTCCATGCCCTTGTCATCACAATGCTCCAGAACACTTGTCATCATAATACTCCATTCCGGTTTCATCCCATTGCTCAATGACCCTTGTCATCAAAATGTTCCTTGGACTTTGTCATCACTGTGCTCCATGATACCTTTAATCAAAACTCTACATGACCACTGTCATCACAATGCAAGATGACAAATGTCATCACAATGCCCCATGACACGTGTCATCACATTTCGCCTTGGCACTTGTCATCTCAATGCTGTAGGAACCGTGTCATCACTAGGTTCCAGGACACTTGTCATCACAGTGATCCATGACCACTTTCATCACAATGCTCCAGAATTCTTCTCATCGCAATGTTCTTTGACCGTGTCATCACAATGCTCCATGACCCTTGTTATCACAAAGCTCCATGACCCCTGTCAGCACAATGATCCATGACTCCTTACCTCACAGTGCTCCAGTACCCTTTTCATGACAATGCTCCATGCCATTGTCAGCACAATGATCTTTGGACCCTGTCATCAAAATGCTCCATCCCCTTTTCATCAGAATGCTCCAGATATCCTATCATTACAATGCTCCATGCCCGTGTCATCATAATGCTACATGCCGTTGTCATCACAATGCTCCATGGCCCCTGTATTCACAATGCTACTGGCCCTTGTCATCACAATGCTCCAGAACACTTGTCATCATAATACTCCATTCCCGTCTCATCCCATTGCTCAATGACACTTGTCATCAAAATGTTCCTTGGCCTTTGTCATCACAGTGCTCCATGATACCTTTAATCAAAACTCTACATGACCACTGTCATCACAATGCAAGATGACCAATGTCATCACAATGCCCCATGACACGTGTCATCACAATTCGCCTTGGCCCTTGTCATCTCAATGCTGTAGGCACCGTGTCATCACTAGGTTCCAGGACAGTTGGCATCACAGTGATCCATGACCACTTTTCAACACAATGCTCCATGACCCCTGTCATCACAAAGTTCTCTGCCCATATCATCACAATGCTCCTTGTCACCTTTTATCACAATGCTCCATGCCGTTTCATCACAATGCTCCAGAATTCTTTTCATCGCAATGTTCCTTGACCGTGTCATCAAAATGCTCCATGAACCTTGTCATCACAAAGCTCCATGACCCCTGTCATCACAATGATCCATGTCTCCTTTCCTCACAGTGCTCCAGTACCCTTTTCATCACAATGCTCCATGCCATTGTCAGCACAATGCTCCTTGGACCCTGTCATCAAAATGCTCCATCCCCTTTTCATCACAATGCTCCAGATATCCTATCACTACAATGCTCCATGCCCGTGTCAACACAATACTCCATGACCCCTGTCATCAAAATGCTTTATGAACCTTCTTATCAGAATGTTCCATGACCCCTGTAATCACAATGCTCCATGCCCTTGTCATCACAAGGCTCCAGAACTCTTGTCATCATAATCCTCCATGTCTGTTTCATCACCATGCTCCATGACACTTTTCATAACAATGCTCCATAGCCCCTTTCATTACTGTGCTCCCTAATAACTTTAATCACATTTCTAGATGACCACTGCCATCACAATGCCCCATGACACGTGTCATCTCAATTCGCCTTGGCCCTTGTCATCTCAATGCTGTAGGAACCGTGTCATCACTAGGTTCCAGGACACTTGTCATCACAGTGATCCATTACCACTTTCAGCACAATGCTCCATGACCACTGTCATCTCAATGCTCCATGACGCCTGTCATCACAATTCTCCAAGGCCCCTCTCATCACTATGCTCCATGACACTTGTCATCACATTGCTCCATAACACCTGTCATCACAGTGTTCGCTTACCATGTCATCACAATGCTCCATGTCCCCTATAATCACAATGCTCCATGCCTTTTTCCTCACAATGCTGCAGAATTCTTGTCATCACAATGTTCCATGACTGTGTCATCACAATGCTACATGAACCTGGTCATCACAGTTCTCCATGACCTTTGTCATCACAATGCTCTATGTCGCTTTTCATCACAATTCTCAATGACCACTTTAACCACTATGCTCGCTGACCATTTTCATCACATTTCTCTATAGTCATTAAAATTCCCCATGGCCTCTTTCTTCACAATGCTCCATGATGCCTGTCATCACAATGCTCCATGGCTTTTGTTATCACAATGCTGCAGGACCAGTTTCATCACAATACTCCATCCCCCTTGTCATCACGGTGCACAATGAAACCTTTCATTACAATGCTCCATGACACTTGTCATCACAATGCTCCATGGCCTTTATCGTCACAATGCTCCCAGGCACTTTTCATCACGATGTTCCATGAAAACTTTCATCACATTGCTCCATGACCATTTTCATCACAATTGTCCGTACCCTTGTCAACACAATGCTGCATAATCACAGTCATCACAATTCTCCATGACTGCTGTCATCACAATAATCCAGGACAAGTTTCATAACAATGCTTCATGCCCCCAGTCATCACAGTGCTCCATGATACCTTTCATCACAATTCCTAGATGATCAAGGTCATCACATTGCCCCATGACACCTGTCATCACAATTCGCTATGGCCCTTGTCATCACAATACTCGATGAACCGTGTCATCACAGTGTTCCAGGACACATGTCATCACAATGATCCATGACTACTTTCATCACAATGCTGCAATACACCTGTCATCACAATGCTCCATGGCCCCTGTTATCATATTGCTCCATGATCTCTTTCATCACAATGCTCCATGACCACTGTCATCACCATGCCTCATGACGCCTGTCATCTCAATGCTCCATGGCCCCTTTCATCACAATGCTCCATGAACCCAGTCATCACAATGTTCCCTGCCCTTTTCATCACAACGCTCCATGGGCCCTGTCATCACAATGCTCTATGCCCTTGTCATCAAAATGCTCCAGAACTCTTGTCATCATAATGCTCCATGCCAATGTCATCAAAATGCCCCATGACACTTGTCATCACAATGCTCCATGGCCTTTGTCATCACAATGTTCCATGGTCCCTGTAATCACAGTGCTCCCTGATACCTTTCATCACAATTCTAGATGACCACTGTCACCACAATGCCCCATGACTGATGTCATCACAATTCGCATGGTCCTTGTCATCACAATGCTCCATGAACCGTGTCATCACAAGGTTCCAGGACACTTGTCATCACAATGATCCATGATCACTTTCATCACAATGCTCCTTGAAACCTGTCATCTCAATGCTCCATAGCCTTTGTATTCACAATGCTCCATGGCCCCTGTAATCACAGTGCTCTATGACCCATTTCATCAAAATGCTCCAAGACCGCTGTCATCACAATGCCCCATGACGCCTGCCATCACAAATCTCCAAGGCCTCTCTTACCAGAAAACTCCATGATCCCTGTCAGCACAATGTTCCATGACACTTTTCATCACAATGCTCCATGACCCCTGTCATCACAAAGTTCTCTGCCCATATCATCACAATGCTCCTTGTCACCTTTAATCACAATGCTCCATGCCCTTTCATCACAATGCTCCAGAATTCTTGTTATCGCAATGATCCTTGACCGTGTCATTACAATGCTCCATGACCCTTGTCATCACAAAGCTCCATGACCCCTGTCATCACAATGATCCATGACTCCTTTCCTCACAGTGCTCCAGTACCCTTTTCATCACAATGTTCCATGCCATTGTAAGCTCAATGATCTTTGGACCCTGTCATCAAAATGCTCCATCCCCTTTTCATCAGAATGCTCCAGATATCCTATCATTACAATGCTCCATGCCCGTGTCATCACAATGCTCCATGCCGTTGTCATCACAATGCTCCATGGCCCTGTAATCACAATGTTCCATGCCCTTGTCATCACAATGCTCCAGAACAGTTGTCATCATAATACTCCATTCCCGTGTCATCCCATTGCTCAATGACACTTGTCATCAAAATGTTCCTTGGCCTTTGTCATCACAGTGCTCCATGATACCTTTAATCAAAACTCTATATGACCACTGTCATCACAATGCAAGATGTCCAATGTCATCACAATGCCCCAAGACACGTGTCATCACAATTCGCCTTGGCCCTTGTCATCTCAATGCTGTAGGCACCGTGTCATCACTAGGTTCCAGGACAGTTGGCATCACAGTGATCCATGACCACTTTTCAACACAATGCTCCATGATCCCTGTCATCACAAAGTTCTCTGCCCATATCATCACAATTCTCCTTGTCACCTTTTATCACAATGCTCCATGCCCTTTCATCACAATGCTCCAGAATTCTTTTCATCGCAATGTTCCTTGACCGTGTCATCAAAATGCTCCATGAACCTTGTCATCACAAAGCTCCATGACCCCTGTCATCACAATGATCCATGACTCCTTTCCTCACAGTGCTCCAGTACCCTTTTCATCACAATGCTCCATGCCATTGTCAGCACAATGCTCCTTGGACCCTGTCATCAAAATGCTCCATCCCCTTTTCATCACAATGCTCCAGATATCCTATCACTACAATGCTCCATGCCCGTGTCAACACAATACTCCATGACCCCTGTCATCAAACTGCTTTATGAACCTTCTTATCAGAATGTTCCATGACCCCTGTAATCACAATGCTCCATGCCCTTGTCATCACAAGGCCCCAGAACTCTTGTCATCATAATCCTCCATGTCTGTTTCATCACCATGCTCCATGACACTTTTCATAACAATGCTCCATAGCCCCTTTCATTACTGTGCTCCCTAATAGCTTTAATCACATTTCTAGATGACCACTGCCATCACAATTCCCCATGACATTGTCAGCACAATTCGCCATGACCAATGTCATCACCATGCTCCATGAACTATGTCATCACTGGGTCCCAGGACACTTGTCATCACAATGATCCATTACCACTTTCAGCACAATGCTCCATGACCACTGTCATCTCAATGCTCCATGGCCTTTGTATTCACAATGCTCCATGGCCCCTGTAATCACAGTGCTCCATAACACCTTTCATCATAATGCTCCAAGACCACTGCCATCTCAATGCCCCATGACGCCTGTCATCACAATTCTCCAAGGCCCCTCTCATCACTATGCTCCATGACACTTGTCATCACATTGCTCCATAACACCTGTCATCACAGTGTTCGCTTACCATGTCATCACAATGCTCCATGTCCCCTATAATCACAATGCTCCATGCCTTTTTCCTCACAATGCTGCAGAATTCTTGTCATCACAATGTTCCATGACTGTGTCATCACAATGCTACATGAACCTGGTCATCACAGTTCTCCATGACCTTTGTCATCACAATGCTCTATGTCGCTTTTCATCACAATTCTCAATGACCACTTTAACCACTATGCTCGCTGACCATTTTCATCACATTTCTCTATAGTCATTAAAATTCCCCATGGCCTCTTTCTTCACAATGCTCCATGATGCCTGTCATCACAATGCTCCATGGCTTTTGTTATCACAATGCTGCAGGACCAGTTTCATCACAATACTCCATCCCCCTTGTCATCACGGTGCACAATGAAACCTTTCATTACAATGCTCCATGACACTTGTCATCACAATGCTCCATGGCCTTTATCATCACAATGCTCCCAGGCACTTTTCATCACGATGTTCCATGAAAACTTTCATCACATTGCTCCATGACCATTTTCATCACAATTGTCCGTACCCTTGTCAACACAATGCTGCATAATCACAGTCATCACAATTCTCCATGACTGCTGTCATCACAATAATCCAGGACAAGTTTCATAACAATGCTTCATGCCCCCAGTCATCACAGTGCTCCATGATACCTTTCATCACAATTCCTAGATGATCAATGTCATCACATTGCCCCATGACACCTGTCATCACAATTCGTTATGACCCTTGTCATCACAATACTCGATGAACCGTGTCATCACAGTGTTCCAGGACACATGTCATCACAATGATCCATGACTACTTTCATCACAATGCTCCAATACACCTGTCATCACAATGCTCCATGGCCCCTGTTATCATATTGCTCCATGATCTCTTTCATCACAATGCTCCATGACCACTGTCATCACCATGCCTCATGACGCCTGTCATCTCAATGCTCCATGGCCCCTTTCATCACAATGCTCCATGAACCCAGTCATCACAATGTTCCCTGCCCTTTTCATCACAACGCTCCATGGGCCCTGTCATCACAATGCTCTATGCCCTTGTCATCAAAATGCTCCAGAACTCTTGTCATCATAATGCTCCATGCCAATGTCATCAAAATGCCCCATGACACTTGTCATCACAATGCTCCATGGCCTTTGTCATCACAATGTTCCATGGTCCCTGTAATCACAGTGCTCCCTGATACCTTTCATCACAATTCTAGATGACCACTGTCACCACAATGCCCCATGACTGATGTCATCACAATTCGCATGGTCCTTGTCATCACAATGCTCCATGAACCGTGTCATCACAAGGTTCCAGGACACTTGTCATCACAATAATCCATGATCACTTTCATCACAATGCTCCTTGAAACCTGTCATCTCAATGCTCCATAGCCTTTGTATTCACAATGCTCCATGGCCCCTGTAATCACAGTGCTCTATGACCCATTTCATCAAAATGCTCCAAGACCGCTGTCATCACAATGCCCCATGACGCCTGCCATCACAAATCTCCAAGGCCTCTCTTACCAGAAAACTCCATGATCCCTGTCAGCACAATGTTCCATGACACTTTTCATCACAATGCTCCATGACCCCTGTCATCACAAAGTTCTCTGCCCATATCATCACAATGCTCCTTGTCACCTTTAATCACAATGCTCCATGCCCTTTCATCACAATGCTCCAGAATTCTTGTTATCGCAATGATCCTTGACCGTGTCATTACAATGCTCCATGACCCTTGTCATCACAAAGCTCCATGACCCCTGTCATCACAATGATCCATGATTCCTTTCCTCACAGTGCTCCAGTACCCTTTTCATCACAATGTTCCATGCCATTGTAAGCTCAATGATCTTTGGACCCTGTCATCAAAATGCTCCATCCCCTTTTCATCAGAATGCTCCAGATATCCTATCATTACAATGCTCCATGCCCGTGTCATCACAATGCTCCATGCCGTTGTCATCACAATGCTCCATGGCCCTGTAATCACAATGTTCCATGCCCTTGTCATCACAATGCTCCAGAACAGTTGTCACCATAATACTCCATTCCCGTGTCATCCCATTGCTCAATGACACTTGTCATCAAAATGTTCCTTGGCCTTTGTCATCACAGTGCTCCATGATACCTTTAATCAAAACTCTATATGACCACTGTCATCACAATGCAAGATGTCCAATGTCATCACAATGCCCCATGACACGTGTCATCACAATTCGCCTTGGCCCTTGTCATCTCAATGCTGTAGGCACCGTGTCATCACTAGGTTCCAGGACAGTTGGCATCACAGTGATCCATGACCACTTTTCAACACAATGCTCCATGACCCCTGTCATCACAAAGTTCTCTGCCCATATCATCACAATGCTCCTTGTCACCTTTTATCACAATGCTCCATGCCTTTTCATCACAATGCTCCAGAATTCTTTTCATCGCAATGTTCCTTGACCGTGTCATCAAAATGCTCCATGAACCTTGTCATCACAAAGCTCCATGACCCCTGTCATCACAATGATCCATGACTCCTTTCCTCACAGTGCTCCAGTACCCTTTTCATCACAATGCTCCATGCCATTGTCAGCACAATGCTCCTTGGACCCTGTCATCAAAATGCTCCATCCCCTTTTCATCACAATGCTCCAGATATCCTATCACTACAATGCTCCATGCCCGTGTCAACACAATACTCCATGACCCCTGTCATCAAAATGCTTTATGAACCTTCTTATCAGAATGTTCCATGACCCCTGTAATCACAATGCTCCATGCCCTTGTCATCACAAGGCTCCAGAACTCTTGTCATCATAATCCTCCATGTCTGTTTCATCACCATGCTCCATGACACTTTTCATAACAATGCTCCATAGCCCCTTTCATTACTGTGCTCCCTAATAACTTTAATCACATTTCTAGACGACCACTGCCATCACAATGCCCCATGACATTGTCAGCACAATTCGGCATGACCAATGTCATCACCATGCTCCATGAACTATGTCATCACTGGGTCCCAGGACACTTGTCATCACAATGATCCATTACCACTTTCAGCACAATGCTCCATGACCACTGTCATCTCAATGCTCCATGGCCTTTGTATTCACAATGCTCCATGGCCCCTGTAATCACAGTGCTCCATAACACCTTTCATCATAATGCTCCAAGACCACTGCCATCTCAATGCCCCATGACGCCTGTCATCACAATTCTCCAAGGCCCCTCTCATCACTATGCTCCATGACACTTGTCATCACATTGCTCCATAACACCTGTCATCACAGTGTTCGCTTACCATGTCATCACAATGCTCCATGTCCCCTATAATCACAATGCTCCATGCCTTTTTCCTCACAATGCTGCAGAATTCTTGTCATCACAATGTTCCATGACTGTGTCATCACAATGCTACATGAACCTGGTCATCACAGTTCTCCATGACCTTTGTCATCACAATGCTCTATGTCGCTTTTCATCACAATTCTCAATGACCACTTTAACCACTATGCTCGCTGACCATTTTCATCATATTTCTCTATAGTCATTAAAATTCCCCATGGCCTCTTTCTTCACAATGATCCATGATGCCTGTCATCACAATGCTCCATGGCTTTTGTTATCACAATGCTGCAGGACCAGTTTCATCACAATACTCCATCCCCCTTGTCATCACGGTGCACAATGAAACCTTTCATTACAATGCTCCATGACACTTGTCATCACAATGCTCCATGGCCTTTATCGTCACAATGCTCCCAGGCACTTTTCATCACGATGTTCCATGAAAACTTTCATCACATTGCTCCATGACCATTTTCATCACAATTGTCCGTACCCTTGTCAACACAATGCTGCATAATCACAGTCATCACAATTCTCCATGACTGCTGTCATCACAATAATCCAGGACAAGTTTCATAACAATGCTTCATGCCCCCAGTCATCACAGTGCTCCATGATACCTTTCATCACAATTCCTAGATGATCAAGGTCATCACATTGCCCCATGACACCTGTCATCACAATTCGTTATGACCCTTGTCATCACAATACTCGATGAACCGTGTCATCACAGTGTTCCAGGACACATGTCATCACAATGATCCATGACTACTTTCATCACAATGCTCCAATACACCTGTTATCACAATGCTCCATGGCCCCTGTTATCATATTGCTCCATGAACTCTTTCATCACAATGCTCCATGACCACTGTCATCACCATGCCTCATGACGCCTGTCATCTCAATGCTCCATGGCCCCTTTCATCACAATGCTCCATGAACCCAGTCATCACAATGTTCCCTGCCCTTTTCATCACAACGCTCCATGGGCCCTGTCATCACAATGCTCTATGCCCTTGTCATCAAAATGCTCCAGAACTCTTGTCATCATAATGCTCCATGCCAATGTCATCAAAATGCCCCATGACACTTGTCATCACAATGCTCCATGGCCTTTGTCATCACAATGTTCCATGGTCCCTGTAATCACAGTGCTCCCTGATACCTTTCATCACAATTCTAGATGACCACTGTCACCACAATGCCCCATGACTGATGTCATCACAATTCGCATGGTCCTTGTCATCACAATGCTCCATGAACCGTGTCATCACAAGGTTCCAGGACACTTGTCATCACAATAATCCATGATCACTTTCATCACAATGCTCCTTGAAACCTGTCATCTCAATGCTCCATAGCCTTTGTATTCACAATGCTCCATGGCCCCTGTAATCACAGTGCTCTATGACCCATTTCATCAAAATGCTCCAAGACCGCTGTCATCACAATGCCCCATGACGCCTGCCATCACAAATCTCCAAGGCCTCTCTTACCAGAAAACTCCATGATCCCTGTCAGCACAATGTTCCATGACACTTTTCATCACAATGCTCCATGACCCCTGTCATCACAAAGTTCTCTGCCCATATCATCACAATGCTCCTTGTCACCTTTAATCACAATGCTCCATGCCCTTTCATCACAATGCTCCAGAATTCTTGTTATCGCAATGATCCTTGACCGTGTCATTACAATGCTCCATGACCCTTGTCATCACAAAGCTCCATGACCCCTGTCATCACAATGATCCATGACTCCTTTCCTCACAGTGCTCCAGTACCCTTTTCATCACAATGTTCCATGCCATTGTAAGCTCAATGATCTTTGGACCCTGTCATCAAAATGCTCCATCCCCTTTTCATCAGAATGCTCCAGATATCCTATCATTACAATGCTCCATGCCCGTGTCATCACAATGCTCCATGCCGTTGTCATCACAATGCTCCATGGCCCTGTAATCACAATGTTCCATGCCCTTGTCATCACAATGCTCCAGAACAGTTGTCACCATAATACTCCATTCCCGTGTCATCCCATTGCTCAATGACACTTGTCATCAAAATGTTCCTTGGCCTTTGTCATCACAGTGCTCCATGATACCTTTAATCAAAACTCTATATGACCACTGTCATCACAATGCAAGATGTCCAATGTCATCACAATGCCCCATGACACGTGTCATCACAATTCGCCTTGGCCCTTGTCATCTCAATGCTGTAGGCACCGTGTCATCACTAGGTTCCAGGACAGTTGGCATCACAGTGATCCATGACCACTTTTCAACACAATGCTCCATGACCCCTGTCATCACAAAGTTCTCTGCCCATATCATCACAATGCTCCTTGTCACCTTTTATCACAATGCTCCATGCCTTTTCATCACAATGCTCCAGAATTCTTTTCATCGCAATGTTCCTTGACCGTGTCATCAAAATGCTCCATGAACCTTGTCATCACAAAGCTCCATGACCCCTGTCATCACAATGATCCATGACTCCTTTCCTCACAGTGCTCCAGTACCCTTTTCATCACAATGCTCCATGCCATTGTCAGCACAATGCTCCTTGGACCCTGTCATCAAAATGCTCCATCCCCTTTTCATCACAATGCTCCAGATATCCTATCACTACAATGCTCCATGCCCGTGTCAACACAATACTCCATGACCCCTGTCATCAAAATGCTTTATGAAACTTCTTATCAGAATGTTCCATGACCCCTGTAATCACAATGCTCCATGCCCTTGTCATCACAAGGCTCCAGAACTCTTGTCATCATAATCCTCCATGTCTGTTTCATCACCATGCTCCATGACACTTTTCATAACAATGCTCCATAGCCCCTTTCATTACTGTGCTCCCTAATAACTTTAATCACATTTCTAGATGACCACTGCCATCACAATGCCCCATGACATTGTCAGCACAATTCGCCATGACCAATGTCATCACCATGCTCCATGAACTATGTCATCACTGGGTCCCAGGACACTTGTCATCACAATGATCCATTACCACTTTCAGCACAATGCTCCATGACCACTGTCATCTCAATGCTCCATGGCCTTTGTATTCACAATGCTCCATGGCCCCTGTAATCACAGTGCTCCATAACACCTTTCATCATAATGCTCCAAGACCACTGCCATCTCAATGCCCCATGACGCCTGTCATCACAATTCTCCAAGGCCCCTCTCATCACTATGCTCCATGACACTTGTCATCACATTGCTCCATAACACCTGTCATCACAGTGTTCGCTTACCATGTCATCACAATGCTCCATGTCCCCTATAATCACAATGCTCCATGCCTTTTTCCTCACAATGCTGCAGAATTCTTGTCATCACAATGTTCCATGACTGTGTCATCACAATGCTACATGAACCTGGTCATCACAGTTCTCCATGACCTTTGTCATCACAATGCTCTATGTCGCTTTTCATCACAATTCTCAATGACCACTTTAACCACTATGCTCGCTGACCATTTTCATCACATTTCTCTATAGTCATTAAAATTCCCCATGGCCTCTTTCTTCACAATGCTCCATGATGCCTGTCATCACAATGCTCCATGGCTTTTGTTATCACAATGCTGCAGGACCAGTTTCATCACAATACTCCATCCCCCTTGTCATCACGGTGCACAATGAAACCTTTCATTACAATGCTCCATGACACTTGTCATCACAATGCTCCATGGCCTTTATCGTCACAATGCTCCCAGGCACTTTTCATCACGATGTTCCATGAAAACTTTCATCACATTGCTCCATGACCATTTTCATCACAATTGTCCGTACCCTTGTCAACACAATGCTGCATAATCACAGTCATCACAATTCTCCATGACTGCTGTCATCACAATAATCCAGGTCAAGTTTCATAACAATGCTTCATGCCCCCAGTCATCACAGTGCTCCATGATACCTTTCATCACAATTCCTAGATGATCAAGGTCATCACATTGCCCCATGACACCTGTCATCACAATTCGCTATGACCCTTGTCATCACAATACTCGATGAACCGTGTCATCACAGTGTTCCAGGACACATGTCATCAAAATGATCCATGACTACTTTCATCACAATGCTCCAATACACCTGTCATCACAATGCTCCATGGCCCCTGTTATCATATTGCTCCATGATCTCTTTCATCACAATGCTCCATGACCACTGTCATCACCATGCCTCATGACGCCTGTCATCTCAATGTTCCATGGCCCCTTTCATCACAATGCTCCATGAACCCAGTCATCACAATGTTCCCTGCCCTTTTCATCACAATGCTCCATGGGCCCTGTCATCACAATGCTCTATGCCCTTGTCATCAAAATGCTCCAGAACTCTTGTCATCATAATGCTCCATGCCAATGTCATCAAAATGCCCCATGACACTTGTCATCACAATGCTCCATGGCCTTTGTCATCACAATGTTCCATGGTCCCTGTAATCACAGTGCTCCCTGATACCTTTCATCACAATTCTAGATGACCACTGTCACCACAATGCCCCATGACTGATGTCATCACAATTCGCATGGTCCTTGTCATCACAATGCTCCATGAACCGTGTCATCACAAGGTTCCAGGACACTTGTCATCACAATGATCCATGATCACTTTCATCACAATGCTCCTTGAAACCTGTCATCTCAATGCTCCATAGCCTTTGTATTCACAATGCTCCATGGCCCCTGTAATCACAGTGCTCTATGACCCATTTCATCAAAATGCTCCAAGACCGCTGTCATCACAATGCCCCATGACGCCTGCCATCACAAATCTCCAAGGCCTCTCTTACCAGAAAACTCCATGATCCCTGTCAGCACAATGTTCCATGACCCCTGTCATCACAAAGTTCTCTGCCCATATCATCACAATGCTCCTTGTCACCTTTAATCACAATGCTCCATGCCCTTTCATCACAATGCTCCAGAATTCTTGTTATCGCAATGATCCTTGACCGTGTCATTACAATGCTCCATGACCCTTGTCATCACAAAGCTCCATGACCCCTGTCATCACAATGATCCATGACTCCTTTCCTCACAGTGCTCCAGTACCCTTTTCATCACAATGTTCCATGCCATTGTAAGCTCAATGATCTTTGGACCCTGTCATCAAAATGCTCCATCCCCTTTTCATCAGAATGCTCCAGATATCCTATCATTACAATGCTCCATGCCCGTGTCATCACAATGCTCCATGCCGTTGTCATCACAATGCTCCATGGCCCTGTAATCACAATGTTCCATGCCCTTGTCATCACAATGCTCCAGAACAGTTGTCATCATAATACTCCATTCCCGTGTCATCCCATTGCTCAATGACACTTGTCATCAAAATGTTCCTTGGCCTTTGTCATCACAGTGCTCCATGATACCTTTAATCAAAACTCTATATGACCACTGTCATCACAATGCAAGATGACCAATGTCATCACAATGCCCCATGACACGTGTCATCACAATTCGCCTTGGCCTTTGTCATCTCAATGCTGTAGGAACCGTGTCATCACTAGGTTCCAGGACACTTGTCATCACAGTGATCCATGACCACTTTAATCACAATGCTCCAGGAACTCTGTTATCTCAATGCTCCATGGCCTTTGTATTCACAATGCTCCATTGTCCCGATAATCGCGTAGCTCCATGAACACTTTCATCATAATGCTCCTTGACCACTGTCACCATAATGCCCCATGACGTCTCTCATCACTCTGCTCCAAGGCCACTCTCATCAAAATGCTCCATGATCTGTGTCTGCACAATATTGCATGACACTTGTCATCACAATGTTCCATGATCCTTGTAATCACAATGATCCCTGCCAATGTCATCACAATGATCCATGACAGATGTCATCACAATTCACCATGGTCTTGTCATTACAATGCTCCATGAACCGTGTCATCACAAGGTTCCAGGACACTTGTCATCACAATGATCCATGATCACATTCATCACAATGCTCCAGGAACCCTGTCATCTCAATGCTCCATAGCCTTTGTATTCACAATGCTCCATGGTCCCTCTCATCACAGTGCTCCTTGACTCCTTTTATCACAATGCTCCAAGACCGCTCTCATCACAATGCCCCATGACGCCTGCCATCACAAGTCTCCAAGGCCTCTCTTACCAAAAATCTCCATGATCCCTGTCAGCACAATGTTCCATGACACTTTTCAGCACAATGCTCCATGACCCCTGTCATCACAAAGTTCTCTGCCCATATCATCACAATTCTCCTTGTCACCTTTAATCACAATGCTCCATTCCCTTTCATCACAATGCTCCTGAATTCTTGTCATCGCAATGTTCCTTGACCGTGTCATCACAATGCTCCATGACCCTTTTCATCACAAAGCTCCATGACCCCTGTCATCATAATGATCCATGACTCCTCTCCGCACAGTGCTCCAGTACCCTTTTCATCACAATGCTCCATGCCATTGTCAGCACAATGCTCCTTGGACACTGTCATCAAAATCCTCCATCCCCTTTTCCTCACAATGCTCCCGATATCCTGTCACTACAATGCTCCATTCCCGTGTCAACACAATACTCCATGACCCGTGTCATCAAAATGCTTTATGAACCTTGTTAGCAGAATGTTCCATGACCCCTGTCATCAGAATGATCCATGACCATTGTCATCACAATGCTACATAGCCTTGTCATCACAAAGTTCCATGGCCTCTGTCATCACCAAGCTCCATGGTCTTTCTCATCACAATGCTCTATGACCCCTGTCAGCACAATGCTTTATGAAGTTTGTTTTCAAAATGCACCATGACTGCTGTCATCAAAATAATCCATGACCGTTGTCATCACACTGCTGCATGATACCTTTCATCCCGTTTCTCTGTGACCGCTGTCATTAGGATGCTCCAGGACAATATTCATCTCAATGCCCCATGCCCCCTGTAATCACAGTGCCCCATAACCCCTGTCATCACAATGCTCCATGACCCTGTCATCAGAATGCTACATGAGCCTGTCATCACATTGTTCCATGGCCTATGTATTCACAATGCTCCATGGACCCTGTAATCACAGTGCTCCATGTTCCCTTTCAACAGAATATCCCATGACCCCAGTCACCACAAGGTTCCCTGCCCTTGTCATCACAATGCTCCATGACCCTTGGAATCACAATGGTACATGGCCTTGTCATCACAATGTTCCATGGCCTCTGTCATCACTATGCTCCATGGTCTTTCTCATCACAATGCTCTATGACCCCTGTCATCAAAATGCTTGATGACCATTGTCATCACAATGCTCCAAGGCCCTGTTCATCACAATGCCTCATGGTTTTGGAATCACAATGCTCAATGATCCCTGTCATCACAATGCTCCATGCCATTGTCATCACAATGCCCCATGGCCCCTGTAATCACAATGCTCCATGGCCCTTGTCATCACAATGCTCGATGACCCGTGTCATCACAGTGTTCCAGGCCACATGTCATCACAATCATCCATGACTTCTTTCATCACAATGCTCCAATACACCTGGCATCACAATGCTCTATGGCCCCTGTTATCATATTGCTCCATGATCTCTTTCATCACAATGCTCCATGACCAGTGTCATCACCATGCCTCATGACGCCTGTCATCTCAATGCTCCATGGCCACTTTCTTCACAATGCTCCATGAATCCAGTCATCACAATGTTCCCTGCCCTTTTCATCACAATGCTCCATGGGCCCTGTCATCACAATGTTCCATGCCCTTGTCATCAAAATGCTCCAGAACCCTTGTCATCATAATGCTCCGTGCCAATGTCATTAAAATGCCCCATGACACTTGTCATCACCATGCTCCATGGCCTTTGCCAACACAATGTTCCATAGCCCCTGTCATCAAAATGATCCATGCCCTTGTCATCAAAATGCTCGAGAACTCTTGTCATCATAATGCTCCATGCCAAAGTCATCAAAATGCCCTATGACACTTGTCATCACAATGCTCCATGGCCTTTGTCATTACAATGTTCAATGGCCCCTGTCATCACAGTGCTCCATGATACCTTTCATCACAATTCTAGATGACCACTGTAATCACAATGCCCCATGACAGATGTCATCACAATTCGCCATGGTCCTTGTCATTACAAAGCTCCATGAACCGTGTCATCACAAGGTTCCAGGTCACTTGTCATCACAATGATCCATGATCACTTTCATCACAATGCTCCATGAACCCTGTCATCTCAATGCTCCATAGCCTTTGTATTCACAAATCTCCATGGCCCCTTGTCATCACAGTGCTCCATGACCCCTTTTATCCCAATGCTCCAAGACCGCTGTCATCACAATGCCCTATGACGCCTGCCATCACAAATCTCCAAGGCCTCTCTTCCCAAAAAGCTCCATGATCCCTGTCAGCACAATGTTCCATGACACTTTTCATCACAATGCTCCATGACCCCTTTCATCACAATGTTCTCTGCCCATATCATCACAATGCTCCTTGTCACCTTTAATCACAATGCTCCATGCCCTTTCATCACTATGCTCCAGAATTCTTGTCATCGCAATGTTCCTTGACTGTGTCATCAGAATGCTCCATGACACTTGTCATCACAAAGCTCCATGACCCCTGTAATCACAATGATCCATGACTCCTTTCCTCACAGTGCTCCAGTACCATTTTTGTCACAATCGTCCATGCCATTGTCAGCACAATGCTCCTTGAACCCTATCATCAAAATGCTCCATCCCCTTTTCATCACAATGCTCCAGATATCCTATCATTACAATGCTCCATACCCGTGTCAACACAATGCTCCATGACCCCTCTCATCAAAATGCTTTATGAACCTTGTTATCAGAATGTTCCATGACCACTGTCATGAAAATGATCCATGACCGTTGTCATCACAATGCTGCATGATACATTTCATCCAAATTCTCTGGGACCGCTATCATCACAAAGCTCCAGGACAATTTTCATCACAATGCTCCATGCCCCCTGTCACCACAGTGAACCATAACCCCTGTAATCACAATGCTGCATGACCCTGTCATCACAATGCCCCATGACAGATGTCATCACAATTCGCCATGGTTCTTGTCATCACAATGCTCCATGAACCGTGTCATCACAAGGTTCCAGGACACTTGTCATCACAATGAGCCATGATCACTTTCATCACAATGCTCCATGAAACCTGTCATCTCAATGCTCCATAACCTTTGTATTCACAATGCTCCATGGCCCCTGTAATCACAGTGCTCCATGACCCCTTTCACCACAATGCTCCATGACCCCTGTCATCACAATGTTCTCTGCCCATATCATCACAATGCTCCTTGTCACCTTTTATCACAATGCTCCATGCCCTTTCATCACAATGCTCCAGAATTCTTGTCATCGCAATGTTCCTTGACCGTGTCATCAAAATGCTCCATGACCCTTGTCATCACAAAGCTCCATGACCCCTGTCATCACAATGATCCATGACTCCTTTCCTCACAGTGCTCCAGTACCCTTTTCATCACAATGCTCCATGCCATTGTCAGCACAATGCTCCTTGGACCCTGTCATCAAAATGCTCCATCCCCTTTTCATCACAATGCTCCAGATATCCTATCACTACAATGCTCCATGCCCGTGTCAACACAATACTCCATGAACCCTGTCATCAAAATGCTTTATGAACCTTGTTATCAGAATGTTCCATGACCCCTGTCATCAAAATGATCCATGACCGTTGTCATCAAAATGCTGCATGATACCTTTTATCGCAATTCTCTGTGACCTCTGTCATCACAATGCTCCAAGACAATTTTCATCACAATGCTCCATACCCCTGTCATCACAGTGCCCCATAACACCTGTAATCACAATACTGCCTGGACAATGTAATAACACTGTTCCATGTTCCCTTTCAACACAATGCTCCATGACCCCTGTCATCACAATGTTCCATGAAAGTTCTCATCAAAATGCTCCATGACCCTGGTCACCACAAGGTTCCCAGAGCCCTTGTCATCACAATGCTCTATTACCCATGTAATCACAATGGTACATGGCCTTCTCATCACAATGTTCCATGGCCTCTGTCATCACCATGCTCCAGGGTCTTTCTCATCACAATGCTCTATGACTCCTGTCAACACAATGCTTGATGACCATTGTCATCACAATTCTCCAAGGCCCCTGTCATCAAAATGCCTCATGGTCTTTGTAATCACAATGCTCAATAACCCCTGTCATCACAATGCTACATGCCGTTCTCATCACAATGCTCCATGGCCACTGTAATCACAATGCTCCATGCCCTTGTCATCACAATGCTCCAGAACACTTGTCATCATAATACTCCATTCCCGTTTCATCCCATTGCTCAATGACCCTTGTCATCAAAATGTTCCTTGGACTTTGTCATCACTGTGCTCCATGATACCTTTAATCAAAACTCTACATGACCACTGTCATCACAATGCAAGATGACAAATGTCATCACAATGCCCCATGACACGTGTCATCACATTTCGCCTTGGCAATTGTCATCTCAATGCTGTAGGAACCGTGTCATCACTAGGTTCCAGGACACTTGTCATCACAGTGATCCATGACCACTTTCATCACAATGCTCGAAGAACTCTGTTATCTCAATGCTCCATTGTCCCGATAATCGCATTGCTCCATTAACACTTTCATCACAATGCTCCTTGACCACTGTCACCAAATTGCCCCATGACGTCTCTCATCACTGTGCTCCAAGGCCACTCTTATCAAAATGCTCCATGATCTGTGTCAGCACAATATTGCATGACACTTGTCATCACAATGCTCCATGATCCCTGTAATCACAATGATCCCTGCCAATGTCATCACAATGCTCCATGTCTCCTGTAATCACAATGCTCCATGCCCTTGTCATCAGAAGTCTTCAGAGCTCTTGTCATTATAATGCTCCATGCCAATGTCATCAAAATGCCCCATGACACTTGTCTTCAAAATGATCCATTACCACTTTCATCACAATGCTCCATGACACCTGTCATCTCAATGCTCCATAGCCTTTCTATTCACAATGCTCCATGGCCCCTGTAATCACAGTGCTCCTTGACCCCTTTCACCACAGTGCTCCAAGACCGCTGTCATCACAAGGCCCCATCACGCCTGCCATCACAAATCTCCAAGCCCTCTCTTACCAAAAAGCTCCATGATCCCAGTCAGCACAATGTTCCATGACACTTTTCATCACAATGCTCCATGACCCCTGTCATCACAAAGTTCTCTGCCCATATCATCACAAGGCTCCTTGTCTCCTTTAAACACGATGCTCCATGGCCTTTCATCACAATGCTCCAGAATTCTTCTCATCGCAATGTTCTTTGACCGTGTCATCACAATGCTCCATGACACTTGTTATCACAAAGCTCCATGACCCCTGTCAGCACAATGATCCATGACTCCTTACCTCACAGTGCTCCAGTACCCTTTTCATCACAATGCTCCATGCCATTGTCAGCACAATGATCTTTGGACCCTGTCATCAAAATGCTCCATCCCCTTTTCATCAGAATGCTCCAGATATCCTATCATTACAATGCTCCATGCCCGTGTCTTCATAATGCTACATGCCGTTGTCATCACAATGCTCCATGGCCCCTGTATTCACAATGCTACTGGCCCTTGTCATCACAATGCTCCAGAACACTTGTCATCATAATACTCTATTCTCGTCTCATCCCATTGCTCAATGACACTTGTCATCAAAATTTTCCTTGGCCTTTGTCATCACAGTGCTCCATGATACCTTTAATCAAAACTCTATATGACCACTGTCATCACAATGCAAGATGACCAATGTCATCACAATGCCCCATGACACGTGTCATCACAATTCGCCTTGGCCCTTGTCATCTCAATGCTGTAGGCACCGTGTCATCACTAGGTTCCAGGACAGTTGGCATCACAGTGATCCATGACCACTTTTCAACACAATGCTCCATGACCCCTGTCATCACAAAGTTCTCTGCCCATATCATCAAAATGCTCCTTGTCACCTTTTATCACAATGCTCCATGCCCTTTCATCACAATGCTCCAGAATTCTTTTCATCGCAATGTTCCTTGACCGTGTCATCAAAATGCTCCATGAACCTTGTCATCACAAAGCTCCATGACCCCTGTCATCACAATGATCCATGACTCCTTTCCTCACAGTGCTCCAGTACCCTTTTCATCACAATGCTCCATGCCATTGTCAGCACAATGCTCCTTGGACCCTGTCATCAAAATGCTCCATCCCCTTTTCATCACAATGCTCCAGATATCCTATCACTACAATGCTCCATGCCCGTGTCAACACAATACTCCATGACCCCTGTCATCAAAATGCTTTATGAACCTTCTTATCAGAATGTTCCATGACCCCTGTAATCACAATGCTCCATGCCCTTGTCATCACAAGGCTCCAGAACTCTTGTCATCATAATCCTCCATGTCTGTTTCATCACCATGCTCCATGACACTTTTCATAACAATGCTCCATAGCCCCTTTCATTACTGTGCTCCCTAATAACTTTAATCACATTTCTAGACGACCACTGCCATCACAATGCCCCATGACATTGTCAGCACAATTCGGCATGACCAATGTCATCACCATGCTCCATGAACTATGTCATCACTGGGTCCCAGGACACTTGTCATCACAATGATCCATTACCACTTTCAGCACAATGCTCCATGACCACTGTCATCTCAATGCTCCATGGCCTTTGTATTCACAATGCTCCATGGCCCCTGTAATCACAGTGCTCCATAACACCTTTCATCATAATGCTCCAAGACCACTGCCATCTCAATGCCCCATGACGCCTGTCATCACAATTCTCCAAGGCCCCTCTCATCACTATGCTCCATGACACTTGTCATCACATTGCTCCATAACACCTGTCATCACAGTGTTCGCTTACCATGTCATCACAATGCTCCATGTCCCCTATAATCACAATGCTCCATGCCTTTTTCCTCACAATGCTGCAGAATTCTTGTCATCACAATGTTCCATGACTGTGTCATCACAATGCTACATGAACCTGGTCATCACAGTTCTCCATGACCTTTGTCATCACAATGCTCTATGTCGCTTTTCATCACAATTCTCAATGACCACTTTAACCACTATGCTCGCTGACCATTTTCATCACATTTCTCTATAGTCATTAAAATTCCCCATGGCCTCTTTCTTCACAATGCTCCATGATGCCTGTCATCACAATGCTCCATGGCTTTTGTTATCACAATGCTGCAGGACCAGTTTCATCACAATACTCCATCCCCCTTGTCATCACGGTGCACAATGAAACCTTTCATTACAATGCTCCATGACACTTGTCATCACAATGCTCCATGGCCTTTATCGTCACAATGCTCCCAGGCACTTTTCATCACGATGTTCCATGAAAACTTTCATCACATTGCTCCATGACCATTTTCATCACAATTGTCCGTACCCTTGTCAACACAATGCTGCATAATCACAGTCATCACAATTCTCCATGACTGCTGTCATCACAATAATCCAGGACAAGTTTCATAACAATGCTTCATGCCCCCAGTCATCACAGTGCTCCATGATACCTTTCATCACAATTCCTAGATGATCAAGGTCATCACATTGCCCCATGACACCTGTCATCACAATTCGTAATGACCCTTGTCATCACAATACTCGATGAACCGTGTCATCACAGTGTTCCAGGACACATGTCATCACAATGATCCATGACTACTTTCATCACAATGCTCCAATACAGCTGTCATCACAATGCTCCATGGCCCCTGTTATCATATTGCTCCATGATCTCTTTCATCACAATGCTCCATGACCACTGTCATCACCATGCCTCATGACGCCTGTCATCTCAATGCTCCATGGCCCCTTTCATCACAATGCTCCATGAACCCAGTCATCACAATGTTCCCTGCCCTTTTCATCACAATGCTCCATGGGCCCTGTCATCACAATGCTCTATGCCCTTGTCATCAAAATGCTCCAGAACTCTTGTCATCATAATGCTCCATGCCAATGTCATCAAAATGCCCCATGACACTTGTCATCACAATGCTCCATGGCCTTTGTCATCACAATGTTCCATGGTCCCTGTAATCACAGTGCTCCCTGATACCTTTCATCACAATTCTAGATGACCACTGTCACCACAATGCCCCATGACTGATGTCATCACAATTCGCATGGTCCTTGTCATCACAATGCTCCATGAACCGTGTCATCACAAGGTTCCAGGACACTTGTCATCACAATGATCCATGATCACTTTCATCACAATGCTCCATGAAACCTGTCATCTCAATGCTCCATAGCCTTTGTATTCACAATGCTCCATGGCCCCTGTAATCACAGTGCTCTATGACCCATTTCATCAAAATGCTCCAAGACTGCTGTCATCACAATGCCCCATGACGCCTGCCATCACAAATCTCCAAGGCCTCTCTTACCAGAAAACTCCATGATCTCTGTCGGCACAATGTTCCATTACACTTTTCATCACAATGCTCCATGACCCCTGTCATCACAAAGTTCTCTGCCCATATCATCACAATGCTCCTTGTCACCTTTAATCACAATGCTCCATGCCCTTTCATCACAATGCTCCAGAATTCTTGTTATCGCAATGATCCTTGACCGTGTCATTACAATGCTCCATGACCCTTGTCATCACAAAGCTCCATGACCCCTGTCATCACAATGATCCATGACTCCTTTCCTCACAGTGCTCCAGTACCCTTTTCATCACAATGTTCCATGCCATTGTAAGCTCAATGATCTTTGGACCCTGTCATCAAAATGCTCCATCCCCTTTTAATCAGAATGCTCCAGATATCCTATCATTACAATGCTCCATGCCCGTGTCATCACAATGCTCCATGCCGTTGTCATCACAATGCTCCATGGCCATGTAATCACAATGTTCCATGCCCTTGTCATCACAATGCACCAGAACAGTTGTCATCATAATACTCCATTCCCGTGTCATCCCATTGCTCAATGACACTTGTCATCAAAATGTTCCTTGGCCTTTGTCATCACAGTGCTCCATGATACCTTTAATCAAAACTCTATATGTCCACTGTCATCACAATGCAAGATGTCCAATGTCATCACAATGCCCCATGACACGTGTCATCACAATTCGCCTTGGCCCTTGTCATCTCAATGCTGTAGGAACCGTGTCATCACTAGGTTCCAGGACACTTGTCATCACAGTGATCCATGACCACTTTAATCACAATGCTCCAGGAACTCTGTTATCTCAATGCTCCATGGCCTTTGTATTCACAATGCTCCATTGTCCCGATAATCGCATAGCTCCATGAACACTTTCATCATAATGCTCCTTGACCACTGTCACCATAATGCCCCATGACGTCTCTCATCACTGTGCTCCAAGGCCACTCTCATCAAAATGCTCCATGATCTGTGTCTGCACAATATTGCATGACACTTGTCATCACAATGCTCCATGATCCTTGTAATCACAATGATCCTTGCCAATGTCATCACAATGATCCGTGACAGATGTCATCACAATTCGCCATGGTCTTGTCATTACAATGCTCCATGAACCGTGTCATCACAAGGTTCCAGGACACTTGTCATCACAATGATCCATGATCACATTCATCACAATGCTCCAGGAACCCTGTCATCTCAATGCTCCATAGCCTTTGTATTCACAATGCTCCATGGTCCCTCTCATCACAGTGCTCCTTGACTCCTTTTATCACAATGCTCCAAGACCGCTCTCATCACAATGCCCCATGACGCCTGCCATCACAAGTCTCCAAGGCCTCTCTTACTAAAAATCTCCATGATCCCTGTCAGCACAATGTTCCATGACACTTTTCAGCACAATGCTCCATGACCCCTGTCATCACAAAGTTCTCTGCCCATATCATCACAATTCTCCTTGTCACCTTTAATCACAATGCTCCATTCCCTTTCATCACAATGCTCCTGAATTCTTGTCATCGCAATGTTCCTTGACCGTGTCATCACAATGCTCCATGACACTTGTCATCACAAAGCTCCATGACCCCTGTCATCATAATGATCCATGACTCCTCTCCTCACAGTGCTCCAGTACCCTTTTCATCACAATGCTCCATGCCATTGTCAGCACAATGCTCCTTGGACACTGTCATCCAAATCCTCCATCCCCTTTTCATCACAATGCTCCCGATATCCTGTCACTACAATGCTCCATGCCCGTGTCAACACAATGCTCCATGACCCGTGTCATCAAAATGCTTTATGAACCTTGTTATCAGAATGTTCCATGACCCCTGTCTTCAGAATGATCCATGACCATTGTCATCACAATGCTACATAGCCTTGTCATCACAAAGTTCCATGGCCTCTGTCATCACCAAGCTCCATGGTCTTTCTCATCACAATGCTCTATGACCCCTGTCAGCACAATGCTTTATGAAGTTTGTTTTCAAAATGCACCATGACCGCTGTCATCAAAATAATCCATGACCGTTGTCATCACACTGCTGCATGATACCTTTCATCCCGTTTCTCTGTGACCGCTGTCATTAGGATGCTCCAGGACAATATTCATCTCAATGCCCCATGCCCCCTGTAATCACAGTGCCCCATAACCCCTGTCATCACAATGCTCCATGACCCTGTCATCAGAATGCTACATGAGCCTGTCATCACATTGTTCCATGGCCTATGTATTCACAATGCTCCATGGACCCTGTAATCACAGTGCTCCATGTTCCCTTTCAACAGAATGTCCCATGACCCCAGTCACCACAAGGTTCCCTGCCCTTGTCATCACAATGCTCCATGACCCTTGGAATCACAATGGTACATGGCCTTGTCATCACAATGTTCCATGGCCTCTGTCATCACTATGCTCCATGGTCTTTCTCATCACAATGCTCTATGACCCCTGTCATCAAAATGCTTGATGACCATTGTCATCACAATGCTCCAAGGCCCCGTTCATCACAATGCCTCATGGTTTTGGAATCACAATGCTCAATGATCCCTGTCATCACAATGCTCCATGCCATTGTCATCACAATGCCCCATGGCCCCTGTAATCACAATGCTCCATGGCCCTTGTCATCACAATGCTCGATGACCCGTGTCATCACAGTGTTCCAGGCCACATGTCATCACAATCATCCATGACTTCTTTCATCACAATGCTCCAATACACCTGGCATCACAATGCTCCATGGCCCCTGTTATCATATTGCTCCATGATCTCTTTCATCACAATGCTCCATGACCAGTGTCATCACCATGCCTCATGACGCCTGTCAACACACTGCTCCATGACCCCTCTCATCAAAATGCTTTATGAACCTTGTTATCAGAATGTTCCATGACCACTGTCATGAAAATGATCCATGACCGTTGTCATCACAATGCTGCATGATACCTTTCATCCAAATTCTCTGTGACCGCTATCATCACAAAGCTCCAGGACAATTTTCATCACAATGCTCCATGCCCCCTGTCATAACAGTGACCCATAACCCCTGTAATCACAATGCTGCATGACCCTGTCATCACAATGCCCCATGACAGATGTCATCACAATTCGCCATGGTTCTTGTCATCACAATGCTGCATGAACCGTGTCATCACAAGGTTCCAGAACACTTGTCATCACAATGAGCCATGATCACTTTCATCACAATGCTCCATGAAACCTGTCATCTCAATGCTCCATAACCTTTGTATTCACAATGCTCCATGGCCCCTGTAATCACAGTGCTCCATGACCCCTTTCACCACAATGCTCCATGACCCCAGTCATCACAATGTTCTCTGCCCATATCATCACAATGCTCCTTGTCACCTTTTATCACAATGCTCCATGCCCTTTCATCACAATGCTCCAGAATTCTTGTCATCGCAATGTTCCTTGACCGTGTCATCAAAATGCTCCATGACCCTTGTCATCACAAAGCTCCATGACCCCTGTCATCACAATGATCCATGACTCCTTTCCTCACAGTGCTCCAGTACCCTTTTCATCACAATGCTCCATGCCATTGTCAGCACAATGCTCCTTGGACCCTGTCATCAAAATGCTCCATCCCCTTTTCATCACAATGCTCCAGATATCCTATCACTACAATGCTCCATGCCCGTGTCAACACAATACTCCATGAACCCTGTCATCAAAATGCTTTATGAACCTTGTTAACAGAATGTTCCATGACCCCTGTCATCAAAATGATCCATGACCGTTGTCATCAAAATGCTGCATGATACCTTTTATCGCAATTCTCTGTGACCTCTGTCATCACAATGCTCCAAGACGATTTTCATCACAATGCTCCATACCCCTGTCATCACAGTGCCCCATAACACCTGTAATCACAATACTGCCTGGACCCTGTAATAACACTGCTCCATGTTCCCTTTCAACACAATGCTCCATGACCCCTGTCATCACAATGTTCCATGAAAGTTCTCATCAAAATGCTCCATGACCCTGGTCACCACAAGGTTCCCAGCCCTTGTCATCACAATGCTCTATTACCCATGTAATCACAATGGTACATGGCCTTCTCATCACAATGTTCCATGGCCTCTGTCATCACCATGCTCCATGGTCTTTCTCATCACAATGCTCTATGACTCCTGTCAACACAATGCTTGATGACCATTGTCATCACAATTCTCCAAGGCCCCTGTCATCAAAATGCCTCATGGTCTTTGTAATCACAATGCTCAATAACCCCTGTCATCACAATGCTACATGCCGTTGTCATCACAATGCTCCATGGCCACTGTAATCACAATGCTCCATGCCCTTGTCATCACAATGCTCCAGAACACTTGTCATCATAATACTCCATTCCCGTTTCATCCCATTGCTCAATGACCCTTGTCATCAAAATGTTCCTTGGACTTTGTCATCACTGTGCTCCATGATACCTTTAATCAAAACTCTACATGACCACTGTCATCACAATGCAAGATGACAAATGTCATCACAATGCCCCATGACACGTGTCATCACATTTCGCCTTGGCACTTGTCATCTCAATGCTGTAGGAACCGTGTCATCACTAGGTTCCAGGACACTTGTCATCACAGTGATCCATGACCACTTTCATCACAATGCTCGAAGAACTCTGTTATCTCAATGCTCCATTGTCCCGATAATCGCATTGCTCCATTAACACTTTCATCACAATGCTCCTTGACCACTGTCACCATAATGCCCCATGACGTCTCTCATCACTGTGCTCCAAGGCCACTCTCATCAAAATGCTCCATGATCTGTGTCAGCACAATATTGCATGACACTTGTCATCACAATGCTCCATGATCCCTGTAATCACAATGATCCCTGCCAATGTCATCACAATGCTCCATGTCTCCTGTAATCACAATGCTCCATGCCCTTGTCATCAGAAGTCTTCAGAGCTGTTGTCATTATAATGCTCCATGCCAATGTCATCAAAATGCCCCATGACACTTGTCTTCAAAATGATCCATTACCACTTTCATCACAATGCTCCATGACCCCTGTCATCTCAATGCTCCATAGCCTTTGTATTCACAATGCTCCATGGCCCCTGTAATCACAGTGCTCCATGACCCCTTTCACCACAGTGCTCCAAGACCGCTGTCATCACAATGCCCCATCACGCCTGCCATCACAAATCTCCAAGCCCTCTCTTACCAAAAAGCTCCATGATCCCAGTCAGCACAATGTTCCATGACACTTTTCATCACAATGCTCCATGACCCCTGTCATCACAAAGTTCTCTGCCCATATCATCACAATGCTCCTTGTCTCCTTTAATCACGATGCTCCATGGCCTTTCATCACAATGCTCCAGAATTCTTCTCATCGCAATGTTCTTTGACCGTGTCATCACAATGCTCCATGACCCTTGTTATCACAAAGCTCCATGACCCCTGTCAGCACAATGATCCATGACTCCTTACCTCACAGTGCTCCAGTACCCTTTTCATCACAATGCTCCATGCCATTGTCAGCACAATGATCTTTGGACCCTGTCATCAAAATGCTCCATCCCCTTTTCATCAGAATGCTCCAGATATCCTATCATTACAATGCTCCATGCCCGTGTCATCATAATGCTACATGCCGTTGTCATCACAATGCTCCATGGCCCCTGTATTCACAATGCTACTGGCCCTTGTCATCACAATGCTCCAGAACACTTGTCATCATAATACTCCATTCCCGTCTCATCCCATTGCTCAATGACACTTGTCATCAAAATGTTCCTTGGCCTTTGTCATCACAGTGCTCCATGATACCTTTAATCAAAACTCTACATGACCACTGTCATCATAATGCAAGATGACCAATGTCATCACAATGCCCCATGACACGTGTCATCACAATTCGCCTTGGTCCTTGTCATCTCAATGCTGTAGGCACCGTGTCATCACTAGGTTCCAGGACAGTTGGCATCACAGTGATCCATGACCACTTTTCAACACAATGCTCCATGACCCCTGTCATCACAAAGTTCTCTGCCCATATCATCACAATGCTCCTTGTCACCTTTTGTCACAATGCTCCATGCCGTTTCATCACAATGCTCCAGAATTCTTTTCATCGCAATGTTCCTTGACCGTGTCATCAAAATGCTCCATGAACCTTGTCATCACAAAGCTCCATGACCCTTGTCATCACAATGATCCATGACTCCTTTCCTCACAGTGCTCCAGTACCCTTTTCATCGCAATGCTCCATGCCATTGTCAGCACAATGCTCCTTGGACCCTGTCATCAAAATGCTCCATCCCCTTTTCATCACAATGCTCCAGATATCCTATCACTACAATGCTCCATGCCCGTGTCAACACAATACTCCATGACCCCTGTCATCAAAATGCTTTATGAACCTTCTTATCAGAATGTTCCATGACCCCTGTAATCACAATGCTCCATGCCCTGGTCATCACAAGGCTCCAGAACTCTTGTCATCATAATCCTCCATGTCTGTTTCATCACCATGCTCCATGACAGTTTTCATAACAATGCTCCATAGCCCCTTTCATTACTGTGCTCCCTAATAACTTTAATCACATTTCTAGATGACCACTGCCATCACAATGCCCCATGACACGTGTCATCTCAATTCGCCTTGGCCCTTGTCATCTCAATGCTGTAGGAACCGTGTCATCACTAGGTTCCAGGACACTTGTCATCACAGTGATCCATTACCACTTTCAGCACAATGCTCCATGACCACTGTCATCTCAATGCTCCATGACGCCTGTCATCACAATTCTCCAAGGCCCCTCTCATCACTATGCTCCATGACACTTGTCATCACATTGCTCCATAACACCTGTCATCACAGTGTTCGCTTACCATGTCATCACAATGCTCCATGTCCCCTATAATCACAATGCTCCATGCCTTTTTCCTCACAATGCTGCAGAATTCTTGTCATCACAATGTTCCATGACTGTGTCATCACAATGCTACATGAACCTGGTCATCACAGTTCTCCATGACCTTTGTCATCACAATGCTCTATGTCGCTTTTCATCACAATTCTCAATGACCACTTTAACCACTATGCTCGCTGACCATTTTCATCACATTTCTCTATAGTCATTAAAATTCCCCATGGCCTCTTTCTTCACAATGCTCCATGATGCCTGTCATCACAATGCTCCATGGCTTTTGTTATCACAATGCTGCAGGACCAGTTTCATCACAATACTCCATCCCCCTTGTCATCACGGTGCACAATGAAACCTTTCATTACAATGCTCCATGACACTTGTCATCACAATGCTCCATGGCCTTTATCGTCACAATGCTCCCAGGCACTTTTCATCACGATGTTCCATGAAAACTTTCATCACATTGCTCCATGACCATTTTCATCACAATTGTCCGTACCCTTGTCAACACAATGCTGCATAATCACAGTCATCACAATTCTCCATGACTGCTGTCATCACAATAATCCAGGACAAGTTTCATAACAATGCTTCATGCCCCCAGTCATCACAGTGCTCCATGATACCTTTCATCACAATTCCTAGATGATCAAGGTCATCACATTGCCCCATGACACCTGTCATCACAATTCGCTATGACCCTTGTCATCACAATACTCGATGAACCGTGTCATCACAGTGTTCCAGGACACATGTCATCACAATGATCCATGACTACTTTCATCACAATGCTCCAATACACCTGTCATCACAATGCTCCATGGCCCCTGTTATCATATTGCTCCATGATCTCTTTCATCACAATGCTCCATGACCACTGTCATCACCATGCCTCATGACGCCTGTCATCTCAATGCTCCATGGCCCCTGTCATCACAATGCTCCATGAACCCAGTCATCACAATGTTCCCTGCCCTTTTCATCACAACGCTCCATGGGCCCTGTCATCACAATGCTCTATGCCCTTGTCATCAAAATGCTCCAGAACTCTTGTCATCATAATGCTCCATGCCAATGTCATCAAAATGCCCCATGACACTTGTCATCACAATGCTCCATGGCCTTTTTCATCACAATGTTCCATGGTCCCTGTAATCACAGTGCTCCCTGATACCTTTCATCACAATTCTAGATGACCACTGTCACCACAATGCCCCATGACTGATGTCATCACAATTCGCATGGTCCTTGTCATCACAATGCTCCATGAACCGTGTCATCACAAGGTTCCAGGACACTTGTCATCACAATGATCCATGATCACTTTCATCACAATGCTCCTTGAAACCTGTCATCTCAATGCTCCATAGCCTTTGTATTCACAATGCTCCATGGCCCCTGTAATCACAGTGCTCTATGACCCATTTCATCAAAATGCTCCAAGACCGCTGTCATCACAATGCCCCATGACGCCTGCCATCACAAATCTCCAAGGCCTCTCTTACCAGAAAACTCCATGATCCCTGTCAGCACAATGTTCCATGACACTTTTCTTCACAATGCTCCATGACCCCTGTCATCACAAAGTTCTCTGCCCATATCATCACAATGCTCCTTGTCACCTTTAATCACAATGCTCCATGCCCTTTCATCACAATGCTCCAGAATTCTTGTTATCGCAATGATCCTTGACCGTGTCATTACAATGCTCCATGACCCTTGTCATCACAAAGCTCCATGACCCCTGTCATCACAATGATCCATGACTCCTTTCCTCACAGTGCTCCAGTACCCTTTTCATCACAATGTTCCATGCCATTGTAAGCTCAATGATCTTTGGACCCTGTCATCAAAATGCTCCATCCCCTTTTCATCAGAATGCTCCAGATATCCTATCATTACAATGCTCCATGCCCGTGTCATCACAATGCTCCATGCCGTTGTCATCACAATGCTCCATGGCCCTGTAATCACAATGTTCCATGCCCTTGTCATCACAATGCTCCAGAACAGTTGTCATCATAATACTCCATTCCCGTGTCATCCCATTGCTCAATGACACTTGTCATCAAAATGTTCCTTGGCCTTTGTCATCACAGTGCTCCATGATACCTTTAATCAAAACTCTATATGACCACTGTCATCACAATGCAAGATGTCCAATGTCATCACAATGCCCCATGACACGTGTCATCACAATTCGCCTTGGCCCTTGTCATCTCAATGCTGTAGGCACCGTGTCATCACTAGGTTCCAGGACAGTTGGCATCACAGTGATCCATGACCACTTTTCAACACAATGCTCCATGATCCCTGTCATCACAAAGTTCTCTGCCCATATCATCACAATTCTCCTTGTCACCTTTTATCACAATGCTCCATGCCCTTTCATCACAATGCTCCAGAATTCTTTTCATCGCAATGTTCCTTGACCGTGTCATCAAAATGCTCCATGAACCTTGTCATCACAAAGCTCCATGACCCCTGTCATCACAATGATCCATGACTCCTTTCCTCACAGTGCTCCAGTACCCTTTTCATCACAATGCTCCATGCCATTGTCAGCACAATGCTCCTTGGACCCTGTCATCAAAATGCTCCATCCCCTTTTCATCACAATGCTCCAGATATCCTATCACTACAATGCTCCATGCCCGTGTCAACACAATACTCCATGACCCCTGTCATCAAACTGCTTTATGAACCTTCTTATCAGAATGTTCCATGACCCCTGTAATCACAATGCTCCATGCCCTTGTCATCACAAGGCCCCAGAACTCTTGTCATCATAATCCTCCATGTCTGTTTCATCACCATGCTCCATGACACTTTTCATAACAATGCTCCATAGCCCCTTTCATTACTGTGCTCCCTAATAGCTTTAATCACATTTCTAGATGACCACTGCCATCACAATTCCCCATGACATTGTCAGCACAATTCGCCATGACCAATGTCATCACCATGCTCCATGAACTATGTCATCACTGGGTCCCAGGACACTTGTCATCACAATGATCCATTACCACTTTCAGCACAATGCTCCATGACCACTGTCATCTCAATGCTCCATGGCCTTTGTATTCACAATGCTCCATGGCCCCTGTAATCACAGTGCTCCATAACACCTTTCATCATAATGCTCCAAGACCACTGCCATCTCAATGCCCCATGACGCCTGTCATCACAATTCTCCAAGGCCCCTCTCATCACTATGCTCCATGACACTTGTCATCACATTGCTCCATAACACCTGTCATCACAGTGTTCGCTTACCATGTCATCACAATGCTCCATGTCCCCTATAATCACAATGCTCCATGCCTTTTTCCTCACAATGCTGCAGAATTCTTGTCATCACAATGTTCCATGACTGTGTCATCACAATGCTACATGAACCTGGTCATCACAGTTCTCCATGACCTTTGTCATCACAATGCTCTATGTCGCTTTTCATCACAATTCTCAATGACCACTTTAACCACTATGCTCGCTGACCATTTTCATCACATTTCTCTATAGTCATTAAAATTCCCCATGGCCTCTTTCTTCACAATGCTCCATGATGCCTGTCATCACAATGCTCCATGGCTTTTGTTATCACAATGCTGCAGGACCAGTTTCATCACAATACTCCATCCCCCTTGTCATCACGGTGCACAATGAAACCTTTCATTACAATGCTCCATGACACTTGTCATCACAATGCTCCATGGCCTTTATCATCACAATGCTCCCAGGCACTTTTCATCACGATGTTCCATGAAAACTTTCATCACATTGCTCCATGACCATTTTCATCACAATTGTCCGTACCCTTGTCAACACAATGCTGCATAATCACAGTCATCACAATTCTCCATGACTGCTGTCATCACAATAATCCAGGACAAGTTTCATAACAATGCTTCATGCCCCCAGTCATCACAGTGCTCCATGATACCTTTCATCACAATTCCTAGATGATCAAGGTCATCACATTGCCCCATGACACCTGTCATCACAATTCGTTATGACCCTTGTCATCACAATACTCGATGAACCGTGTCATCACAGTGTTCCAGGACACATGTCATCACAATGATCCATGACTACTTTCATCACAATGCTCCAATACACCTGTCATCACAATGCTCCATGGCCCCTGTTATCATATTGCTCCATGATCTCTTTCATCACAATGCTCCATGACCACTGTCATCACCATGCCTCATGACGCCTGTCATCTCAATGCTCCATGGCCCCTTTCATCACAATGCTCCATGAACCCAGTCATCACAATGTTCCCTGCCCTTTTCATCACAACGCTCCATGGGCCCTGTCATCACAATGCTCTATGCCCTTGTCATCAAAATGCTCCAGAACTCTTGTCATCATAATGCTCCATGCCAATGTCATCAAAATGCCCCATGACACTTGTCATCACAATGCTCCATGGCCTTTGTCATCACAATGTTCCATGGTCCCTGTAATCACAGTGCTCCCTGATACCTTTCATCACAATTCTAGATGACCACTGTCACCACAATGCCCCATGACTGATGTCATCACAATTCGCATGGTCCTTGTCATCACAATGCTCCATGAACCGTGTCATCACAAGGTTCCAGGACACTTGTCATCACAATAATCCATGATCACTTTCATCACAATGCTCCTTGAAACCTGTCATCTCAATGCTCCATAGCCTTTGTATTCACAATGCTCCATGGCCCCTGTAATCACAGTGCTCTATGACCCATTTCATCAAAATGCTCCAAGACCGCTGTCATCACAATGCCCCATGACGCCTGCCATCACAAATCTCCAAGGCCTCTCTTACCAGAAAACTCCATGATCCCTGTCAGCACAATGTTCCATGACACTTTTCATCACAATGCTCCATGACCCCTGTCATCACAAAGTTCTCTGCCCATATCATCACAATGCTCCTTGTCACCTTTAATCACAATGCTCCATGCCCTTTCATCACAATGCTCCAGAATTCTTGTTATCGCAATGATCCTTGACCGTGTCATTACAATGCTCCATGACCCTTGTCATCACAAAGCTCCATGACCCCTGTCATCACAATGATCCATGACTCCTTTCCTCACAGTGCTCCAGTACCCGTTTCATCACAATGTTCCATGCCATTGTAAGCTCAATGATCTTTGGACCCTGTCATCAAAATGCTCCATCCCCTTTTCATCAGAATGCTCCAGATATCCTATCATTACAATGCTCCATGCCCGTGTCATCACAATGCTCCATGCCGTTGTCATCACAATGCTCCATGGCCCTGTAATCACAATGTTCCATGCCCTTGTCATCACAATGCTCCAGAACAGTTGTCACCATAATACTCCATTCCCGTGTCATCCCATTGCTCAATGACACTTGTCATCAAAATGTTCCTTGGCCTTTGTCATCACAGTGCTCCATGATACCTTTAATCAAAACTCTATATGACCACTGTCATCACAATGCAAGATGTCCAATGTCATCACAATGCCCCATGACACGTGTCATCACAATTCGCCTTGGCCCTTGTCATCTCAATGCTGTAGGCACCGTGTCATCACTAGGTTCCAGGACAGTTGGCATCACAGTGATCCATGACCACTTTTCAACACAATGCTCCATGACCCCTGTCATCACAAAGTTCTCTGCCCATATCATCAAAATGCTCCTTGTCACCTTTTATCACAATGCTCCATGCCCTTTCATCACAATGCTCCAGAATTCTTTTCATCGCAATGTTCCTTGACCGTGTCATCAAAATGCTCCATGAACCTTGTCATCACAAAGCTCCATGACCCCTGTCATCACAATGATCCATGACTCCTTTCCTCACAGTGCTCCAGTACCCTTTTCATCACAATGCTCCATGCCATTGTCAGCACAATGCTCCTTGGACCCTGTCATCAAAATGCTCCATCCCCTTTTCATCACAATGCTCCAGATATCCTATCACTACAATGCTCCATGCCCGTGTCAACACAATACTCCATGACCCCTGTCATCAAAATGCTTTATGAACCTTCTTATCAGAATGTTCCATGACCCCTGTAATCACAATGCTCCATGCCCTTGTCATCACAAGGCTCCAGAACTCTTGTCATCATAATCCTCCATGTCTGTTTCATCACCATGCTCCATGACACTTTTCATAACAATGCTCCATAGCCCCTTTCATTACTGTGCTCCCTAATAACTTTAATCACATTTCTAGACGACCACTGCCATCACAATGCCCCATGACATTGTCAGCACAATTCGGCATGACCAATGTCATCACCATGCTCCATGAACTATGTCATCACTGGGTCCCAGGACACTTGTCATCACAATGATCCATTACCACTTTCAGCACAATGCTCCATGACCACTGTCATCTCAATGCTCCATGGCCTTTGTATTCACAATGCTCCATGGCCCCTGTAATCAGAGTGCTCCATAACACCTTTCATCATAATGCTCCAAGACCACTGCCATCTCAATGCCCCATGACGCCTGTCATCACAATTCTCCAAGGCCCCTCTCATCACTATGCTCCATGACACTTGTCATCACATTGCTCCATAACACCTGTCATCACAGTGTTCGCTTACCATGTCATCACAATGCTCCATGTCCCCTATAATCACAATGCTCCATGCCTTTTTCCTCACAATGCTGCAGAATTCTTGTCATCACAATGTTCCATGACTGTGTCATCACAATGCTACATGAACCTGGTCATCACAGTTCTCCATGACCTTTGTCATCACAATGCTCTATGTCGCTTTTCATCACAATTCTCAATGACCACTTTAACCACTATGCTCGCTGACCATTTTCATCACATTTCTCTATAGTCATTAAAATTCCCCATGGCCTCTTTCTTCACAATGCTCCATGATGCCTGTCATCACAATGCTCCATGGCTTTTGTTATCACAATGCTGCAGGACCAGTTTCATCACAATACTCCATCCCCCTTGTCATCACGGTGCACAATGAAACCTTTCATTACAATGCTCCATGACACTTGTCATCACAATGCTCCATGGCCTTTATCGTCACAATGCTCCCAGGCACTTTTCATCACGATGTTCCATGAAAACTTTCATCACATTGCTCCATGACCATTTTCATCACAATTGTCCGTACCCTTGTCAACACAATGCTGCATAATCACAGTCATCACAATTCTCCATGACTGCTGTCATCACAATAATCCAGGACAAGTTTCATAACAATGCTTCATGCCCCCAGTCATCACAGTGCTCCATGATACCTTTCATCACAATTCCTAGATGATCAAGGTCATCACATTGCCCCATGACACCTGTCATCACAATTCGTAATGACCCTTGTCATCACAATACTCGATGAACCGTGTCATCACAGTGTTCCAGGACACATGTCATCACAATGATCCATGACTACTTTCATCACAATGCTCCAATACAGCTGTCATCACAATGCTCCATGGCCCCTGTTATCATATTGCTCCATGATCTCTTTCATCACAATGCTCCATGACCACTGTCATCACCATGCCTCATGACGCCTGTCATCTCAATGCTCCATGGCCCCTTTCATCACAATGCTCCATGAACCCAGTCATCACAATATTCCCTGCCCTTTTCATCACAATGCTCCATGGGCCCTGTCATCACAATGCTCTATGCCCTTGTCATCAAAATGCTCCAGAACTCTTGTCATCATAATGCTCCATGCCAATGTCATCAAAATGCCCCATGACACTTGTCATCACAATGCTCCATGGCCTTTGTCATCACAATGTTCCATGGTCCCTGTAATCACAGTGCTCCCTGATACCTTTCATCACAATTCTAGATGACCACTGTCACCACAATGCCCCATGACTGATGTCATCACAATTCGCATGGTCCTTGTCATCACAATGCTCCATGAACCGTGTCATCACAAGGTTCCAGGACACTTGTCATCACAATGATCCATGATCACTTTCATCACAATGCTCCATGAAACCTGTCATCTCAATGCTCCATAGCCTTTGTATTCACAATGCTCCATGGCCCCTGTAATCACAGTGCTCTATGACCCATTTCATCAAAATGCTCCAAGACTGCTGTCATCACAATGCCCCATGACGCCTGCCATCACAAATCTCCAAGGCCTCTCTTACCAGAAAACTCCATGATCTCTGTCGGCACAATGTTCCATTACACTTTTCATCACAATGCTCCATGACCCCTGTCATCACAAAGTTCTCTGCCCATATCATCACAATGCTCCTTGTCACCTTTAATCACAATGCTCCATGCCCTTTCATCACAATGCTCCAGAATTCTTGTTATCGCAATGATCCTTGACCGTGTCATTACAATGCTCCATGACCCTTGTCATCACAAAGCTCCATGACCCCTGTCATCACAATGATCCATGACTCCTTTCCTCACAGTGCTCCAGTACCCTTTTCATCACAATGTTCCATGCCATTGTAAGCTCAATGATCTTTGGACCCTGTCATCAAAATGCTCCATCCCCTTTTAATCAGAATGCTCCAGATATCCTATCATTACAATGCTCCATGCCCGTGTCATCACAATGCTCCATGCCGTTGTCATCACAATGCTCCATGGCCATGTAATCACAATGTTCCATGCCCTTGTCATCACAATGCACCAGAACAGTTGTCATCATAATACTCCATTCCCGTGTCATCCCATTGCTCAATGACACTTGTCATCAAAATGTTCCTTGGCCTTTGTCATCACAGTGCTCCATGATACCTTTAATCAAAACTCTATATGACCACTGTCATCACAATGCAAGATGTCCAATGTCATCACAATGCCCCATGACACGTGTCATCACAATTCGCCTTGGCCCTTGTCATCTCAATGCTGTAGGAACCGTGTCATCACTAGGTTCCAGGACACTTGTCATCACAGTGATCCATGACCACTTTAATCACAATGCTCCAGGAACTCTGTTATCTCAATGCTCCATGGCCTTTGTATTCACAATGCTCCATTGTCCCGATAATCGCATAGCTCCATGAACACTTTCATCATAATGCTCCTTGACCACTGTCACCATAATGCCCCATGACGTCTCTCATCACTGTGCTCCAAGGCCACTCTCATCAAAATGCTCCATGATCTGTGTCTGCACAATATTGCATGACACTTGTCATCACAATGCTCCATGATCCTTGTAATCACAATGATCCTTGCCAATGTCATCACAATGATCCGTGACAGATGTCATCACAATTCGCCATGGTCTTGTCATTACAATGCTCCATGAACCGTGTCATCACAAGGTTCCAGGACACTTGTCATCACAATGATCCATGATCACATTCATCACAATGCTCCAGGAACCCTGTCATCTCAATGCTCCATAGCCTTTGTATTCACAATGCTCCATGGTCCCTCTCATCACAGTGCTCCTTGACTCCTTTTATCACAATGCTCCAAGACCGCTCTCATCACAATGCCCCATGACGCCTGCCATCACAAGTCTCCAAGGCCTCTCTTACTAAAAATCTCCATGATCCCTGTCAGCACAATGTTCCATGACACTTTTCAGCACAATGCTCCATGACCCCTGTCATCACAAAGTTCTCTGCCCATATCATCACAATTCTCCTTGTCACCTTTAATCACAATGCTCCATTCCCTTTCATCACAATGCTCCTGAATTCTTGTCATCGCAATGTTCCTTGACCGTGTCATCACAATGCTCCATGACACTTGTCATCACAAAGCTCCATGACCCCTGTCATCATAATGATCCATGACTCCTCTCCTCACAGTGCTCCAGTACCCTTTTCATCACAATGCTCCATGCCATTGTCAGCACAATGCTCCTTGGACACTGTCATCCAAATCCTCCATCCCCTTTTCATCACAATGCTCCCGATATCCTGTCACTACAATGCTCCATGCCCGTGTCAACACAATGCTCCATGACCCGTGTCATCAAAATGCTTTATGAACCTTGTTATCAGAATGTTCCATGACCCCTGTCTTCAGAATGATCCATGACCATTGTCATCACAATGCTACATAGCCTTGTCATCACAAAGTTCCATGGCCTCTGTCATCACCAAGCTCCATGGTCTTTCTCATCACAATGCTCTATGACCCCTGTCAGCACAATGCTTTATGAAGTTTGTTTTCAAAATGCACCATGACCGCTGTCATCAAAATAATCCATGACCGTTGTCATCACACTGCTGCATGATACCTTTCATCCCGTTTCTCTGTGACCGCTGTCATTAGGATGCTCCAGGACAATATTCATCTCAATGCCCCATGCCCCCTGTAATCACAGTGCCCCATAACCCCTGTCATCACAATGCTCCATGACCCTGTCATCAGAATGCTACATGAGCCTGTCATCACATTGTTCCATGGCCTATGTATTCACAATGCTCCATGGACCCTGTAATCACAGTGCTCCATGTTCCCTTTCAACAGAATGTCCCATGACCCCAGTCACCACAAGGTTCCCTGCCCTTGTCATCACAATGCTCCATGACCCTTGGAATCACAATGGTACATGGCCTTGTCATCACAATGTTCCATGGCCTCTGTCATCACTATGCTCCATGGTCTTTCTCATCACAATGCTCTATGACCCCTGTCATCAAAATGCTTGATGACCATTGTCATCACAATGCTCCAAGGCCCCGTTCATCACAATGCCTCATGGTTTTGGAATCACAATGCTCAATGATCCCTGTCATCACAATGCTCCATGCCATTGTCATCACAATGCCCCATGGCCCCTGTAATCACAATGCTCCATGGCCCTTGTCATCACAATGCTCGATGACCCGTGTCATCACAGTGTTCCAGGCCACATGTCATCACAATCATCCATGACTTCTTTCATCACAATGCTCCAATACACCTGGCATCACAATGCTCCATGGCCCCTGTTATCATATTGCTCCATGATCTCTTTCATCACAATGCTCCATGACCAGTGTCATCACCATGCCTCATGACGCCTGTCAACACACTGCTCCATGACCCCTCTCATCAAAATGCTTTATGAACCTTGTTATCAGAATGTTCCATGACCACTGTCATGAAAATGATCCATGACCGTTGTCATCACAATGCTGCATGATACCTTTCATCCAAATTCTCTGTGACCGCTATCATCACAAAGCTCCAGGACAATTTTCATCACAATGCTCCATGCCCCCTGTCATAACAGTGACCCATAACCCCTGTAATCACAATGCTGCATGACCCTGTCATCACAATGCCCCATGACAGATGTCATCACAATTCGCCATGGTTCTTGTCATCACAATGCTGCATGAACCGTGTCATCACAAGGTTCCAGAACACTTGTCATCACAATGCTCCATGAAACCTGTCATCTCAATGCTCCATAACCTTTGTAGTCACAATGCTCCATGGCCCCTGTAATCACAGTGCTCCATGACCCCATTCATCACAATGCTCCAGGACCGCTGTCATCACAATGCCCCATGACGCCTGCCATCACAAATCTCCAAGGCCTCTCTTACCAAAAAGCTCCATGATCACTGTCAGGACAACGTTCCATGACACTTTTCATCACAATGCTCCATGACCCCTGTCATCACAAAGTTCTCTGCCCATATCATCACAATGCTCCTTGTCACCTTTAATCACAATGCTCCATGCCCTTTCATCACAATGCTCCAGAATTCTTGTCATCGCAATGTTCCTTGACTGTGTCATCACAATGCTCCATGACCCTTGTCATCACAAAGCTCCATGGCCCCTGTCAACACAATGATCCATGACTCCTTTCCTCACAGTGCTCCAGTACCCTTTTCATCACAATTCTCCATGCCATTGTCAGCACAATGCTCCTTGGACACTGTCATCAAAATTCTATATCCCCTTTTCATCACAATGCTCCATATAACCTATCATTACAATGCTCCATGCCCATGTCAACACAATGCTCCATGAACCCTCTCATCAAAATGCTTTATGAACCTTATTATCAGAATGTTCCATGATCCCTGTCATCAAAATGATCCATGCCTGTTGTCATCACAATGCTGCATGATACCTTTCATCCCAATTCTCTGTGACTGCTGTCATCACAAAGCTCCAGGACAATTTTCATCACAATGCTCCATGCCCCCTGTCATCACAGTGCACCATAACCCCTGTAATCACAATGATCCATGACCCTGTCATCACAATGCTACATGACCCCTGTCATAACATTGTTCCATGGCCTATGTATTAACAATGCTCCATGGACCCTGTAATCACACTACTCCATGCTCCCTTTCGACACAGTGCTCCATGACCCTTGTCATCACAATGTTCCATGAAAGTTGTCATCAAAATGCTCCGTTTCCCCGGTCACCACAAGGTTCCCTGCCCTTGTCATCACAATGGTCCATGACCCTTGGAATCACAATGGTACATGGCCTTGTCATCACAATGTTCCATGGCCTCTGTCATCAACATGCTCCATGGTCTTTCTCATCACAATGCTCTATGACACCTGTCATCACAATGCTTGATGACCATTGTCATCACAATGCTCCAAGGCCCTTGTCAATACAATGCTCCAGAACACTTGTCATCATAATGCTCCATTCCCGTGTCATCCCATTGCACAATGACACTTGTCATCAAAATGTTCCTTTGCCTTTGTCATCACAGTGCTCCATGATACCTTTAATCAAAATTCTACATGACCACTGTTATCACAATGCAAGGTGACCGATGTCATCACAATGCCCCATGACACGTGTCATCACAATTCGCCTTGGCCCTTGTCATCACAATGTTGTAGGAACCGTGTCATCAATATGTTCCAGGACACTTGTCATCACAGTGATCCATGACCACTTTCATCACAATGCTCCATGAACTCTGTTATCTCAATGCTCCATGGCCTTTGTTTTCACAATGATCCATTGTCCCGATAATCGCGTTGCTCCATGAACTCTTCCATCACAATGCTCCTTGACCACTGTCACCATAATGCCCCATGACGTCTCTCATCACTGTGCTCCAAGGCCACTCTCATCAAAATGCTCCATGATCTGTGTCAGCACAATATTGCATGACATTTGTCATAACAATGCTCCATGATCCCTGTAATCACAATGATCCCTGCCAATGTCATCACAATGCTCCATGACTCCTTTAATCACGATGCTCCATGCCCTTGTCATCACAATTCTCCAGGTCTGTTGTCATCATCATGCTTCACGCCCGTGTCATCACAATGCTCCATGAATCTTGTCTTCTCAGTGCTCCATGACCCATGTCATCACAATGCTCCATGACCCCTGTCATCACAATGTTCCATGAAAGTTGTCATCAAAATGCTCCATGATCCCGGTCACCACAAGGTTCCCTGGCCTTGTCATCACAATGCTCCATGACCCTTGTAGTCACAACGATACATGGCCTTTTCAGCACTATGTTCCATGTCCTCTGTCGTCACCATGTTCCATGGTCTTTCTCATCACAATTCTCTATGACCCCTGTCATCACAATTTTTGATGACCATTGTCATCACAATGCTCCAAGGCCCCTGTCACCACAATGCCTCATGGTCTTTGTAATCACAATGCTCAATGAACCCTGTCATCACAATGCTCCATGCCGTTGTCATCACAATGCTGCATGGCCCCTGTAATCACACTACTCCATGACCCCTTTCATCACAATGCCCAATGCCACCTCTCATCACAATTCTCCATGGCATTTGTCATCACGATGCTCCATGACACCTGTCATCACAATGCTCCATGACACTTGTCATCACAATGCTCGATGGCCCTTTTCATCACAATGCTAATTGACCCCTATCAGCACAATGCCTGATGACCCCTGTCATCAAAATGCTAAATGGCACTTGTCATCACAATGCTCTATGATGCCTGTCATCACTAATCTCTATATCACTTCTTATCACAATGCTCCATGGCCCCTGTAATCACAGTAATCCATGACCCCATTCATCACAATGCCCTAGGCCACCTCTCATCACAATTCTCCATGGCATTTGTCATCACGATGCTCCAAGACCCCTGTCATCAAAATGCTTTATGAATCTTGTTATCAGAAGTTTCCATGACCACTGTCCTCAAAATGATCCATGACCATTGTCATCACAATGCTCCATGATACTTTTCATCAAAATTCTCTGTGACCGCTGTCATCACAATGCTCCAGGACAATTTTCATCACAATGCTCCATGACCCTGTCATCACAATGATCTATGGCCTTTCTCATCACAATGCTCCGTGACCCCTGTCAAAACAATGCCTGATGACCCCGTCATCAAAATGCTAAATGGCACTTGTCATCACAATGCTCCATGACGCCTGTCATCACTATTCTCCATGTCACTTGTTATCACAATGCTCCATGGCCCCTGTAATCACACTACTCCATTACCCCTTTCATCACAATGCACAATGCCACCTCTCATCACAATTCTCCATGGCATTTGTCATCACGATGCTCCATGACACTTGTCATCACAATGCTTGATGGCCCTTGTCATCACAATGTTCCTTGGTGCTTTTCCTCGCAATGCTCCATGACAACGTTCATCAAAGTACTCCAAGATTTGTTTCATCACAATGCTCCATGGCCCTTGTCGTTACAAATCCACATGATCCATTTCATCACAATTCTCCTTAGCAACTTACATAAAAAAGCTCCATGCCCCTGTCATCACAATGCCCAATGATACCTGTTTTAACAATGATCCATGACCCTTGTCATCACAAGGCTCCATGTCTCTTGTATTCACAATGCTCCATGGCCCTTGTCATCACAATGCTGCATAGCAATTTTCATCGCAATATTCCAGGACCGCTTTCAGCACAATGCCCCATATCCCCTGTCATCATGATGCTCCATGGCCCTTGTCATCACAATGCTCCATGAAACATTTCCTCACAATGCTCCAGTACGCCTTTCATCCAAATTCCCCATGGCCACTGTCATCACAATTCTCCATGACACCTGTCATCGTAATGGTCCATGACCCGTTTCATCTCAATGCTCCATGACACCTGTCATCACAATGCTCCATGGCCTTTGTCATCACAATGCTCCATGGCCCCTGTAATCACAGTGCTCCATGACCCGTTTCATCTCAATGCTCCATGACCTCACTCATCACAATGCCCCATGACCCCTTTAATCACAATGCTCCATGGCCCTTGTCATCATAATACTCGATGAACCGTGTCATCACAGTGTTCCAGGACACATGTCATCACAATGATCCATGACTAATTTCATCACAATGCTCCAATACACCTGTCATCACAATGCTTCATGGCCCCTGTTATCATATTGCTCCATGATATCTTTCATCACAATGCTCCAAGACCACTGTCATCGCCATGCCTCATGAGGCCTGTCATCTCAATGCTCCATGGCCCCTTTCATCACAATGCTCCATGAACCCAGTCATCACAATGTTCCCTGTCCTTTTCATGACAATGCTCCATGGGCCCTCTCATCACAATGCTCCATGACCTTGTCGTCAAAATGCTCCAGAACTCTTGTCATCATAATGCTCCATGCCAATGTCATCAAAATGCCCCATGACACTTGTCATCACAATGCTCCATGGCCTTTGTCATCACAATGTTCCATGGCCCCTGTCATCACAGTGCTCCATGATACCTTTCATAAAAATCTAGATGACCACTGTCATCACAATGCCCCATGACAGATGTCATCACAATTCGCCATGGTCCTTTTCATCACAATACTCCATGGCCTTTGTCATCACAATGTTCCATGGTCCCTGTCATCACAGTGCTCCATGATACCTTTCATCACAATTTAGATGACCACTGTCATCACAATCCCCCATGAGATATGGCATCACAATTCGCCATGGTCCTTGTCATCACAATGCTCCATTAACCGTGTCATCACACGGTTCCAGGAAACTTGTCATAACAATGATCCATGATCACATTCATCACAATGCTCCATGAACCCTGTCATCTCAAAGCTCCATAGCCTTTGTGTTCACAATGCTCCATGGTCCCTGTCATCACAGTGAACCATGACCCCATTTATCACAACGCTCCAAGACCGCTGTCATCACAATGCCCCATGACGACTGCCATCACAAATCTCCAAGGCCTCTCTTACCAGAAAGCTCCATGATCCTTGTCAGCACAACGTTCCATGACACTTTTCATCACAATGCTCCATGAACCCTGTCATCACAAAGTTCTCTGCCCATATCATCACAATGCTCCTTGTCACCTTTAATCACAATGCTCCATGCCCTTTCATCACAATGCTCCAGAATTCTTGTCATCGCAAAGTTTCTTGAACGTGTCATCACAATTCTCCATGACACTTGTCATCACAAAGCTCCATGACCCCTGTCTTCACATGACTCCTTTCCTCACTGTGCTCCAGTACCTTTTTCATCACAATGCTCCATGCCATTGTCAGCACAATGCTCCTTGGAACCTGTCATCAAAATGCTCCATCCCCTTTTCATCACAATGCTCCAGATATCCTATCATTACAATGCTCCATGCCCGTGTCAACACAATGCTCCTTGACCCTTGTTATCAAAATGCTTTATGAACCTTGTTCTCAGAATGTTCCATGACCCCGTCATCAAAATGATCCATGACCATTGTCATCACCATGCTGCATGATACCTTTCATCCCAATTCTCTGTGACCGCTGTCATCACAATGCTCCTGGATAATTTTCATCACAATGCTCCATGCCCCCTGTTATCACAGTGCCCCATAACCCCTGTAATCACAATGCTGCATGACCCTGTCATCACAGTGCTACATGACCCCTGTCATCACATTGTTCCATGGCCTATGTATTCACAATGCTCCATGGATGCTCTAATCACACACTCCATGTTCCCTTTCAACACAATGCTCCATGACCCCTGTCATCACAAACTTCCATGAAAGTTGTCATCAAAATGCTCCATGACCCAGGTCACCACAACTTTCCCTGCTCTTTTCATCACAATGCTCCATGACCCTTGTAATCACAATGGTACGTGGCCTTGTCATCACAAATTTCCATGGCCTCTGTCATCACCATGCTCCATGGTCTTTCTCATCACAATGGTCTATGACCCCTGTTCTCACAATGATTGATGACCATTGTCATCACAATGCTCCAAGCCTTTGTCATCACACTGCTCCATGGCCCCTGTAATCACAATGCTCCAGATATCCTATCATTACAATGCTCCCTGCCCGTGTCATCACAATGCTCATTGCCATTGTCATCAAAATGCTCCATGTCCCCTGTAATCCCAATGCTCCATGCTCTTGTCATCACAATGCTCCAGAACACTTGTCATCATAATACTCCATTCCCCTGTCATCCCATTGCTCATTGACACTTGTCATCAAAATTTTCCTTGGCCTTTGTCTTCACCGTGCTCCTTGATACCTTTAATCAAAATTCTACATGACCACTGTCATCAAAATGCAAGATGACCAATGTCATCACAATGCCCCATGACACGTGTCATCACAATTCGCATTGGCCCATGTCATCTCAATGCTGTAGGAACCGTGTCATCACTAGGTTCCAGGACACTTGTCTTCACAGTGATCCATGACCACTTTCATCACAATGCTCCATGAACTCTGTTATCTCAATGCTCCATGGCCTTTGTATTCACAATGCTCCATTGTCCCGATAATGGCGTTGCTCCATGAACACTTTCATCACAATGCTCTTTGGCCACAGTCACCATAACGCCCCATGACGTCTCTCATCACTGTGCTCCAAGACCACTCTCATCAAAATGCTCCATGATTTGTGTCAGCACAATATTGCATGACACTTGTCATCACAATGCTCCATGATCCCTGTAATCACAATGATCCCTGCCAATGTCATCACAATGCTCCATGTCTCCTGTAATCACAATGCTGCATGCCCTTGTCATCAGAAGGCTTCAGAACCCTTGTCATTATAATGCTCCATGCCAATGTCATCAAAATGCCCCATGACATTTGTCTTCACAATGATCCATTACCACTTTCACCACAATGCTCCATGAAACCTGTCATCTTAATGCTCCATAGCCTTTGTATTCACAATGCTCCATGGCCCCTGTAATCACAGTGCTCCATGACCCCTTTCACCACAATGCTCCAAGACCGCTGTCATCACAATGCAAGATGACCAATGTCATCACAATGTCCCATGACACGTGTCATCACAATTCGCCTTGGCCCTTGTCATCTCAATGCTGTAGGAACCGTGTCATCACTAGGTTCCAGGACACTTGTCATCACAGTGATCCATGACCGCTTTCATCACAATGCTCCATGAACTCTGTTATCTCATTGCTCCATGGCCTTTGTATTCACAATGCTCCATGGCCCCTGTAATCACAGTGCTCCATGACCCCTTTCACCACAATGCACCATGACCCCTGTCATCACAATGTTCTCTGCCCATATCATCACAATGCTCCTTGTCAACTTTTATCACAATGCTCCATGCCCTTTCATCACAATGCTCCAGAATTCTTGTCATCGCTATGTTCCTTGACCGTGTCATCAAAATGCTCCATGACCCTTGTCATCACAAAGCTCCATGACCCCTGTCATCACAATGATCCATGACTCCTTTCCTCACAGTGCTCCAGTACCCTTTTCATCACAATGCTCCATGCCATTGTCAGCACAATGCTCCTTGGACCCTGTCATCAAAATGCTCCATCCCCTTTTCATCACAGTGCTCCAGATATCCTATCACTACAATGCTCCATGCCCGTGTCAACACAATACTCCATGAACCCTGTCATCAAAATGCTTTATGAACCTTTTTATCAGAATGTTCCATGACCCCTGTCATCAAAATGATCCATGACCGTTGTCATCAAAATGCTGCATGATACCTTTTATCGCAATTCTCTGTGACCTTTGTCATCACAATGCTCCAAGACAATTTTCATCACAATGCTCCATACCCCTGTCATCACAGTGCCCCATAACACCTGTAATCACAATACTGCCTGGACCCTGTAATAACACTGCTCCATGTTCCCTTTCAACACAATGCTCCATGACCCCTGTCATCACAATGTTCCATGAAAGTTCTCATCAAAATGCTCCATGACCCTCGTCACCACAAGGTTCCCAGCCTTTGTCATCACAATGCTCTATTACCCATGTAATCACAATGGTACATGGCCTTCTCATCACAATGTTCCATGGCCTCTGTCATCAACATGCTCCATGGTCTTTGTCATCACAATGCTCTATGACTCCTGTCAACACAATGCTTGATGACCATTGTCATCACAATTCTCCAAGGCCCCTGTCATCATAATGCCTCATGGTCTTTGTAATCACAATGCTCAATAACCCCTGTCATCACAATGCTACATGACGTTGTCATCACAATGCTCCATGGCCACTGTAATCACAATGCTCCATGCCCTTGTCATCACAATGCTCCAGAACACTTGTCATCATAATACTCCATTCCCGTTTCATCCCATTGCTCAATGACCCTTGTCATCAAAATGTTCCTTGGACTTTGTCATCACTGTGCTCCATGTTACCTTTAATCAAAACTCTACATGACCACTGTCATCACAATGCAAGATGACAAATGTCATCACAATGCTCCATGACACGTGTCATCACAATTCGCCTTGGCACTTGTCATCTCAATGCTGTAGGAACCGTGTCATCACTAGGTTCCAGGACACTTGTCATCACAGTGATCCATGACCACTTTCATCACAATGCTCGAAGAACTCTGTTATCTCAATGCTCCATTGTCCCGATAATCACATTGCTCCATTAACACTTTCATCACAATGCTCCTTGACCACTGTCACCATAATGCCCCATGACGTCTCTCATCACTGTGCTCCAAGGCCACTCTCATCAAAATGCTCCATGATCTGTGTCAGCACAATATTGCATGACACTTGTCATCACAATGCTCCATGATCCCTGTAATCACAATGATCCCTGCCATTATCATCACAATGCTCCATGTCTCCTGTAATCACAATGCTCCATGCCCTTGTCATCAGAAGTCTTCAGAGCTCTTGTCATTATAATGCTCCATGCCAATGTCATCAAAATGCCCCATGACACTTGTCTTCAAAATGATCCATTACCACTTTCATCACAATGCTCCATGACCCCTGTCATCACAAAGTTCTCTGCCCATATCATCACAATGCTCCTTGTCTCCTTTAATCACGATGCTCCATGGCCTTTCATCACAGTGCTCCAGAATTCTTCTCATCGCAATGTTCTTTGACCGTGTCATCACAATGCTCCATGACCCTTGTTATCACAAAGCTCCATGACCCCTGTCAGCACAATGATCCATGACTCCTTACCTCACAGTGCTCCAGTACCCTTTTGATCACAATGCTCCATGCCATTGTCAGCACAATGATCTTTGGACCCTGTCATCAAAATGCTCCATCCCCTTTTCATCAGAATGCTCCAGATATCCTATCATTACAATGCTCCATGCCCGTGTCATCATAATGCTACATGCCATTGTCATCACAATGCTCCATGGCCCCTGTATTCACAATGCTACTGGCCCTTGTCATCACAGTGCTCCAGAACACTTGTCATCATACTACTCTATTCTCGTCTCATCCCATTGCTCAATGACACTTGTCATCAAAATGTTCCTTGGCCTTTGTCATTACAGTGCTCCATGATACCTTTAATCAAAATTCTACATGACCAGTGTCATCACAATGCAAGATGACCAATGTCATCACAATGCCCCATGACACGTGTCATCACAATTCGCCTTGGCCCTTGTCATCTTAATGCTGTAGGCACCGTGTCATCACTAGGTTCCAGGACAGTTGGCATCACAGTGATCCATGACCACTTTTCAACACAATGCTCCATGACCCCTGTCATCACAAAGTTCTCTGCCCATATCATCACAATGCTCCTTGTCACCTTTTATCACAATGCTCCATGCCTTTTCATCACAATGCTCCAGAGTTCTTTTCATCGCAATGTTCCTTGACCGTGTCATCAAAATGCTCCATGCCATTGTCAGCACAATGCTCCTTGGATCCTGTCATCAAAATGCTCCATCCCCTTTTCATCACAATGCTCCAGATATCCTATCACTACAATGCTCCATGCCCGTGTCAACACAATACTCCATGACACCTGTCATCAAAATGCTTTATGAACCTTCTTATCAGAATGTTCCATGACCCCTGTAATCACAATGCTCCATGCCCTTGTCATCAGAAGGCTCCAGAACTCTTGTCATCATAATCCTCCATGTCTGTTTCATCACCATGCTCCATGACACTTTTCATAAGAATGCTCCATAGCCCCTTTCATTACTGTGCTCCCTAATAACTTTAATCACATTTCTAGATGACCACTGCCATCACAATGCCCCATGACATTGTCAGCACAATTCGCCATGACCAATGTCATCACCATGCTCCATGAACTATGTCATCACTGGGTCCCAGGACACTTGTCATCACAATGATCCATTACCACTTTCAGCACAATGCTCCATGACCACTGTCATCTCAATGCTCCATGGCCTTTGTATTCACAATGCTCCATGGCCCCTGTAATCACAGTGCTCCATAACACCTTTCATCATAATGCTCCAAGACCACTGCCATCTCAATGCCCCATGACGCCTGTCATCACAATTCTCCAAGGCCCCTCTCATCACTATGCTCCATGACACTTGTCATCACATTGCTCCATAACACCTGTCATCACAGTGTTCGCTTACCATGTCATCACAATGCTCCATGTCCCCTATAATCACAATGCTCCATGCCTTTTTCCTCACAATGCTGCAGAATTCTTGTCATCACAATGTTCCATGACTGTGTCATCACAATGCTACATGAACCTGGTCTTCACAGTTCTCCATGACCTTTGTCATCACAATGCTCTATGTCGCTTTTCATCACAATTCTCAATGACCACTTTAACCACTATGCTCGCTGACCATTTTCATCACATTTCTCTATAGTCATTAAAATTCCCCATGGCCTCTTTCTTCACAATGATCCATGATGCCTGTCATCACAATGCTCCATGGCTTTTGTTATCACAATGCTGCAGGACCAGTTTCATCACAATACTCCATCCCCCTTGTCATCACGGTGCACAATGAAACCTTTCATTACAATGCTCCATGACACTTGTCATCACAATGCTCCATGGCCTTTATCGTCACAATGCTCCCAGGCACTTTTCATCACGATGTTCTATGAAAACTTTCATCACATTACTCCATGACCATTTTCATCACAATTGTCCGTACCCTTGTCAACACAATGCTGCATAATCACAGTCATCACAATTCTCCATGACTGCTGTCATCACAATAATCCAGGACAAGTTTCATAACAATGCTTCATGCCCCCAGTCATCACAGTGCTCCATGATACCTTTCATCACAATTCCTAGATGATCAAGGTCATCACATTGCCCCATGACACCTGTCATCACAATTCGCTATGACCCTTGTCATCACAATACTCGATGAACCGTGTCATCACAGTGTTCCAGGACACATGTCATCACAATGATCCATGACTACTTTCATCACAATGCTCCAATACACCTGTCATCACAATGCTCCATGGCCCCTGTTATCATATTGCTCCATGATCTCTTTCATCACAATGCTCCATGACCACTGTCATCACCATGCCTCATGACGCCTGTCATCTCAATGCTCCATGGCCCCTTTCATCACAATGCTCCATGAACACAGTCATCACAATGTTCCCTGCCCTTTTCATCACAATGCTCCATGGGCCCTGTCATCACAATGCTCTATGCCCTTGTCATCAAAATGCTCCAGAACTCTTGTCATCATAATGCTCCATGCCAATGACATCAAAATGCCCCATGACACTTGTCATCACAATGCTCCATGGCTTTTGTCATCACAATGTTCCATGGTCCCTGTAATCACAGTGCTCCCTGATACCTTTCATCACAATTCTAGATGACCACTGTCACCACAATGCCCCATGACTGATGTCATCACAATTCGCATGGTCCTTGTCATCACAATGCTCCATGAACCGTGTCATCACAAGGTTCCAGGACACTTGTCATCACAATGATCCATGATCACTTTCATCACAATGCTCCATGAAACCTGTCATCTCAATGCTCCATAGCCTTTGTATTCACAATGCTCCATGGCCCCTGTAATCACAGTGCTCTATGACCCATTTCATCAAAATGCTCCAAGACCGCTGTCATCACAATGCCCCATGACGCCTGCCATCACAAATCTCCAAGGCCTCTCTTACCAGAAAACTCCATGATCCCTGTCAGCACAATGTTCCATGACACTTTTCATCACAATGCTCCATGACCCCTGTCATCACAAAGTTCTCTGCCCATATCATCACAATGCTCCTTGTCACCTTTAATCACAATGCTCCATGCCCTTTCATCACAATGCTCCAGAATTCTTGTTATTGCAATGATCCTTGACCGTGTCATTACAATGCTCCATGACCCTTGTCATCACAAAGCTCCATGACCCCTGTCATCACAATGATCCATGACTCCTTTCCTCACAGTGCTCCAGTACCCTTTTCATCACAATGTTCCATGCCATTGTAAGCTCAATGATCTTTGGACTCTGTCATCAAAATGCTCCATCCCCTTTTCATCAGAATGCTCCAGATATCCTATCATTACAATGCTCCATGCCCGTGTCATCACAATGCTCCATGCCGTTGTCATCACAATGCTCCATGGCCCTGTAATCACAATGTTCCATGCCCTTGTCATCACAATGCTCCAGAACAGTTGTCATCATAATACTCCATTCCAGTGTCATCCCATTGCTCAATGACACTTGTCATCAAAATGTTCCTTGGCCTTTGTCATCACAGTGCTCCATGATACCTTTAATCAAAACTCTATATGACCACTGTCATCACAATGCAAGATGACCAATGTCATCACAATGCCCCATGACACGTGTCATCACAATTCCCCTTGGCCCTTGTCATCTCAATGCTGTAGGCACCGTGTCATCACTAGGTTCCAGGACAGTTGGCATCACAGTGATCCATGACCACTTTTCAACACAATGCTCCATGACCCCTGTCATCACAAAGTTCTCTGCCCATATCATCACAATGCTCCTTGTCACCTTTTATCACAATGCTCCATGCCCTTTCATCACAATGCTCCAGAATTCTTTTCATCGCAATGTTCCTTGACCGTGTCATCAAAATGCTCCATGAACCTTGTCATCACAAAGCTCCATGACCCCTGTCATCACAATGATCCATGACTCCTTTCCTCACAGTGCTCCAGTACCCTTTTCATCACAATGCTCCATGCCATTGTCAGCACAATGCTCCTTGGACACTGTCATCAAAATGCTCCATCCCCTTTTCATCACAATGCTCCAGATATCCTATCACTACAATGCTCCATGCCCGTGTCAACACAATACTCCATGACCCCTGTCATCAAAATGCTTTATGAACCTTCTTATCAGAATGTTCCATGACCCCTGTAATCACAATGCTCCATGCCCTTGTCATCACAAGGCTCCAGAACTCTTGTCATCATAATCCTCCATGTCTGTTTCATCACCATGCTCCATGACACTTTTCATAACAATGCTCCATAGCCCCTTTCATTACTGTGCTCCTTAATAACTTTAATCACATTTCTAGACGACCACTGCCATCACAATGCCCCATGACATTGTCAGCACAACTCGCCATGACCAATGTCATCACCATGCTCCATGAACTATGTCATCACTGGGTGCCAGGACACTTGTCATCACAATGATCCATTACCACTTTCAGCACAATGCTCCATGACCACTGTCATCTCAATGCTCCATGGCCTTTGTATTCACAATGCTCCATGGCCCCTGTAATCACAGTGCTCCATAACACCTTTCATCATAATGCTCCAAGACCACTGCCATCTCAATGCCCCATGACGCCTGTCATCACAATTCTCCAAGGCCCCTCTCATCACTATGCTCCATGACACTTGTCATCACATTGCTCCATAACACCTGTCATCACAGTGTTTGCTTACCATGTCATCACAATGCTCCATGTCCCCTATAATCACAATGCTCCATGCCTTTTTCCTCACAATGCTGCAGAATTCTTGTCATCACAATGTTCCATGACTGTGTCATCACAATGCTACATGACCCTGGTCTTCACAGTTCTCCATGACCTTTGTCATCACAATGCTCTATGTCGCTTTTCATCACAATTCTCAATGACCACTTTAACCACTATGCTCGCTGACCATTTTCATCACATTTCTCTATAGTCATTAAAATTCCCCATGGCCTCTTTCTTCACAATGATCCATGATGCCTGTCATCACAATGCTCCATGGCTTTTGTTATCACAATGCTGCAGGACCAGTTTCATCACAATACTCCATCCCCCTTGTCATCACGGTGCACAATGAAACCTTTCATTACAATGCTCCATGACACTTGTCATCACAATGCTCCATGGCCTTTATCGTCACAATGCTCCCAGGCACTTTTCTTCACGATGTTCCATGAAAACTTTCATCACATTGCTCCATGACCATTTTCATCACAATTGTCCGTACCCTTGTCAACACAATGCTGCATAATCACAGTCATCACAATTCTCCATGACTGCTGTCATCACAATAATCCAGGACAAGTTTCATAACAATGCTTCATGCCCCCAGTCATCACAGTGCTCCATGATACCTTTCATCACAATTCCTAGATGATCAAGGTCATCACATTGCCCCATGACACCTGTCATCACAATTCGCTATGACCCTTGTCATCACAATACTCGATGAACCGTGTCATCACAGTGTTCCAGGACACATGTCATCACAATGATCCATGACTACTTTCATCACAATGCTCCAATGCACCTGTCATCTCAATGCTCCATGGCCCCTTTCATCACAATGCTCCATGAACCCAGTCATCACAATGTTCCCTGCCCTTTTCATTACAATGCTCCATGGGCCCTGTCATCACAATGCTCTATGCCCTTGTCATCAAAATGCTCCAGAACTCTTGTCATCATAATGCTCCATGCCAATGTCATCAAAATGCCCCATGACACTTGTCATCACAATGCTCCATGGCCTTTGTCATCACAATGTTCCATGGTCCCTGTAATCACAGTGTTCCCTGATACCTTTCATCACAATTCTAGATGACCACTGTCACCACAATGCCCCATGACTGATGTCATCACAATTCGCATGGTCCTTGTCATCACAATGCTCCATGAACCGTGTCATCACAAGGTTCCAGGACACTTGTCATCACAATGATCCATGATCACTTTCTTCACAATGCTCCATGAAACCTGTCATCTCAATGCTCCATAGCCTTTGTATTCACAATGCTCCATGGCCCCTGTAATCACAGTGCTCTATGACCCATTTCATCAAAATGCTCCAAGACCGCTGTCATCACAATGCCCCATGACGCCTGCCATCACAAATCTCCAAGGCCTCTCTTACCAGGAAACTCCATGATCCCTGTCAGGACAATGTTCCATGACACTTTACATCACAATGCTCCATGACCCCTGTCATCACAAAGTTCTCTGCCCATATCATCACAATGCTCCTTGTCACCTTTAATCACAATGTTCCATGCCCTTTCATCACAATGCTCCAGAATTCTTGTTATCGCAATGATCCTTGACCGTGTCATTACAATGCTCCATGACCCTTGTCATCACAAAGCTCCATGACCACTGTCATCACAATGATCCATGACTACTTTCCTCACAGTGCTCCAGTACCCTTTTCATCACAATGTTCCATGCCATTGTAAGCTCAATGATCTTTGGACACTGTCATCAAAATGCTCCATCCCCTTTTCATCAGAATGCTCCAGATATGCTATCATTACAATGCTCCATGGCCGTGTCATCACAATGCTCCATGCCGTTGTCATCACAATTCTCCATGGCCATGTAATCACAATATTCCATGCCCTTGTCATCACAATGCTCCAGAACAGTTGTCATCATAATACTCCATTCCCGTGTCATCCCATTGCTCAATGACACTTGTCATCAAAATGTTCCTTGGCCTTTGTCATCACAGTGTTCCATGATACCTTTAATCAAAACTCTATATGACCACTGTCATCACAATGCAAGATGACCAATGTCATCACAATGCCCCATGACACGTGTCATTACAATTCGCCTTGGCCCTTGTCATCTCAATGCTGTAGGAACCGTGTCATCACTAGGTTCCAGGACATTTGTCATCACAGTGACCCATGACAACTTTAATCACAATGCTCCAGGAACTCTGTTATCTCAATGCTCCATGGCCTTTTTATTCACAATGCTCCCTTGTCCCGATAATCACGTAGCTCCATGAACACTTTCATCATAATGCTCCTTGACCACTGTCACCATAATGCCCCATGACGTCTCTCATCACTGTTCTCCAAGGCCACTCTCATCAAAATGCTCCATGATCTGTGTCTGCACAATATTGCATGACACTTGTCATCACAATGCTCCATGATCCTTGTAATCACAATGATCCCTGCCAATGTCATCACAATGATCCATGACAGATGTCATCACGATTCGCCATGGTCTTGTCATTACAATGCTCCATGAACCGTGTCATCACAAGGTTCCAGGACACTTGTCATCACAATGATCCATGATCACATTCATCACAATGCTCCAGGAACCCTGTCATCTCAATGCTCCATAGCCTTTGTATTCACAATGCTCCATGGCCCCTGTAATCACAGTGCTCTATGACCCATTTCATCAAAATGCTCCGAGACCGCTCTCATCACAATGCCCCATGACGCCTGCCATCACAAGTCTCCAAGGCCTCTCTTACCAAAAATCTCCATGATCCCTGTCAGCACAATGTTCCATGACACTTTTCAGCACAATGCTCCATGACCCCTGTCATCACAAAGTTCTCTGCCCATATTATCACAATTCTCCTTGTCACCTTTAATCACAATGCTCCATTCCCTTTCATCACAATGCTCCTGAATTCTTGTCATCGCAATGTTCCTTGACCGTGTCATCACAATGCTCCATGACCCTTGTCATCACAAAGCTCCATGACCCCTGTCATCATAATGATCCATGACTCCTCTCCTCACAGTGCTCCAGTACCCTTTTCATCACAATGCTCCATGCCATTGTCAGCACAATGCTCCTTGGACACTGTCATCAAAATCCTCCATCCCCTTTTCATCACAATGCTCCCGATATCCTGTCACTACAATGCTCCATGCCCGTTTCAACACAATGCTCCATGACCCGTGTCATCAAAATGCTTTATGAACCTTGTTATCAGAATGTTCCATGACACCTGTCATCAGAATGATCCATGAATATTGTCATCACAATGCTACATAGCCTTGTCATCACAAAGTTCCATGGCCTCTGTCATCACCAAGCTCCATGGTCTTTCTCATCACAATGCTCTATGACCCCTGTCAGCACAATGCTTTATGAAGTTTGTTTTCAAAATGCACCATGACCGCTGTCATCAAAATAATCCATGACCGTTGTCATCACAATGCTGCATGATACCTTTCAACCCGTTTCTCTGTGCCCGCTGTCATTAGGATGCTCCAGGACAATATTCATCTCAATGCCCCATGCCCCCTGTAATCACAGTGCCCCATAACCCCTGTCATCACAATGCTCCATGACCCTGTCATCAGAATGCTACATGAGCCTGTCATCACATTGTTCCATGGCCTATGTATTCACAATGCTCCATGGACCCTGTAATCACAGTGCTCCATGTTCCCTTTCAACAGAATGTCCCATGACGCCAGTCACCACAAGGTTCCCTGCCCTTGTCATCACAATGCTCCATGACCCTTGGAATCACAATGGTACACGGCCTTGTCATCACAATGTTCCATGGCCTCTGTCATCACTATGCTCCATGGTCTTTCTCATCACAATGCTCTATGACCCCTGTCATTAAAATGCTTGATGACCATTGTCATCACAATGCTCCAAGGCCCCGTTCATCACAATGCCTCATGGTTTTGGAATCACAATGCTCAATGATACCTGTCATCACAATGCTCCATGGCCCTTGTCATCACAATGCTCGATGACCCGTGTCATCACAGTGTTCCAGGCCACGTCATCACAATCATCCATGACTTCTTTCATCACAATGCTCCAATACACCTGGCATCACAATGCTCCATGGCCCCTGTTATCATATTGCTCCACGATCTCTTTCATCACAATGCTCCATGACCAGTGTCATCACCATGCCTCATGACGCCTGTCATCTCAATGCTCAATGGCCCCTTTCTTAACAATGCTCCATGAATCCAGTCATCAAAATGTTCCCTGCCCTTTTCATCACAATGCTCCATGGGCCCTATCATCACAATGTTCCATGCCCTTGTCATCAAAATGCTCCAGAACCCTTGTTATCATAATGCTCCGTGCCAATGTCATTAAAATGCCCCATGATACTTGTCATCACCATGCTCCATGGCCTTTGTCAACACAATGTTCCATGGCCCCTGTCATCACAGTGTTCCATGATACCTTTCATCGCAATTCTAGATGACCACTGTCATCACAATGCCCCATGACAGATGTCATCACAATTCGCCATGCTCCTTCTCATCACAATGCTCCATGAACCGTGTCATCACAAGGTTCCAGGACACTTGTCATCACAATGATCGATGGTCACTTTCATCACAATGTTCCATGAAAACTGTCATCTCAATGTTCCATAGCCTTTGTATTCACAATGCTCCATGGCCCCTGTAATCACAGTGCTCCATGACACATTTGATCACAATGCTCTAAGACCGCTGTTATCACAATGCCCCATGACACCTGCCATCACAAATCTCCAAGGCCTCTCTTACCAAAAACCTCCATGATCCCTGTCAGCACAATGTTCCATGACACTTTTCATCACAATGCTCCATGATCCCTGTCATCAAAAAGTTCTCTGCGCATATCATCACAATGCTCCTTGTCACATTTAGTCACAATGCTCCATGCCCTTTCATCACAATGCTCCTGAATTCTTGTCATCGCAATGTTCCTTGACCGTGTCATCAAAATGCTCCATGACACTTGTCATCACAATGATCCATGACTCCTTTCCTCACAGTGGTCCAGTACCATTTTCATCACAATGTTCCATGCCATTGTCAGCACAATGCTCCTTGGACCCTGTCATCAAAATGCTCCATCCCCTTTTCATCACAATGCTCCCGATATCCTGTCACTACAATGCTCCATGCCCGTTTCAACACAATGTTCCATGACCCCTGTCATCAAAATGATCCACGACCGTTGTCATCACAATGCTTCATGATACCTTTCATCGCAATTCTCTGTGACCGCTGTCATCACAATGCTCCAGGAAAATTTTCATTACAATGCTCCATGCCCCCTGTCATCACAGTGCCCCATAACACCTGTAATCACAATGCTCCAATACCCCTGTCATCACAATGTTCCATGAAAGTTGTCATCAAAATGCTCCATGACCCCGGTCACCACAAGTTTCCCTGCCCTTGTCATCACAATGCTCTATGACCCTTCTAAACTCAATGGTACATGGCCTTATCATCACAATGTTCAATGTCCTCTGTCATCACCATGCTCCATGATCTTTCTCATCACAATGCTCTATGACCCCTGTCATCACAATGCTTGATGACCATTGTCATCACAATGCTCCAAGGCCCCTGTCATCACAATGCGTCATGGTCTTTGTAATCACAATGCTCAATGACCCCTGTCATCACAATGCTCCATGCAATTGTCATCACAATGCTCCAGAACACTTGTCATCATAATACTCCATTCCCGTTTCATTCCATTGCTCAATGACACTTGTCATCAAAATTTTCCTTGGCCGTTGTCATCACAGTGCTCCATGATACCTTTAATCAAAACTCTACATGACCACTGTCATCACAATGCAAGATGACAAATGTCATCACAATGCCCCATGACACGTGTCATCACAATTCGCCTTGGCCCTTATCATCTCAATGCTGTAGGAACCGTGCCATCACTAGGTTCCAGGACAGTTGGCATCTCAGTGATCCATGACCACTTTCATCACAATGCTCCATTAACTCTGTTATCTCAATGCTAAATGGCCTTTGTATTCACAATGCTCCATTGTCCCGATAATCGCGTTGCTCCATGAACACTTTCATCACAATGCTCCTTGACCACTGTCACCTTAATGCCCAATGACGTCTGTCATCACTGTGCTCCAAGGCCACTCTCATCAAAATGCTCAATGATCTGTGTCAGCACAATATTGCATTACATTTGTCATCACAATGCTCCATGATCCCTGTAATCACAATGATCCCTGCCAATGTCATCACAATGCTCCATGTCTCCTGTAATCACAATGCTCCATGCCCTTGTCATCACAATGCTCCAGGTCTGTTGTTATCACCATGCTTCATGCCCGTGTCATCAAAATGCTCCATGAATCTTCTCTTCACAATGCTCCATGGCCCATGTCATCTCAATGCTCCATGACCCCTGTCATCACAATGCTCTATGGCCTTTGTCATCACAATGCTCCGTGACCCCTGTCAACACAATGCCTGATGACCCCTGTCATGAAAATGCTAAATGGCACTTGTCATCACAATGCTCTATGACGCCTGTCATCAGTATTCTCCATGTTACTTGTTATCACAATGCTCCATGGCCCCTGTAATCACAGTACTCCATGACCCCTTTCATCACAATGCCCAATGCCACCTCTCATCACAATTCTCCATGGCATTTGTCATCACGATACTCCATGACACCTGTCAGCACAATGCCACATGACCCTTGTCGTCACAAAGCTCCATGACCCCTGTCATCACATTAATCCATGACTCTTTTCCTCACAGTGCTCCAGTACCATTTTCATCACAATTCTCCATGCCTTGTCAGCACAATGCTCCTTGGACACTGTCATCAAAATGCTCCATCCCCTTTTCATCACAATGCTCCAGATATCCTATCATTACAATGCTCCATGCCCGTGTCATCACAATGCTCCATGCCCTTGTCATCACAATGCTCCATGAACCATGTCATCACAGGGTCCCAGGACACTTGTCATCACAATGATCCATTACCACTTTCAGCACAATGCTCCATGACAACTGTCATCTCAATGCTCCATGGCCTTTGTATTCACAATGCTTTATGGCCCCTGTAATTACAGTGCTCCATAACACCTTTCATCATAATGCTCCATGACTACTGCCATCTCAATGACCCATGACGCCTGTCATCACAATTCTCCAAGGCCCTTCTCATCACAATGCTGCATGAAAATTGTCATCACATTGCTCCATAACACCTGTCATCACAGTGTTCCCTGCCCATGTCATCACAATGCTCCATGTCCCCTATAATCCAATGATCCATGCCTTTTTCCTCACAATGCTCCAGAATTTTGTCATCACAATGTTCCTTGACCGTGTCATTACAATGCTCCATGACCCTTGTCATCACAAAGCTCCCTGACCCCTGTCATCACAATGGTCCATGACTCCTTTCCTCACAGTGCTCCAGTACCCTTTTCATCACAATGCTCCATGCCATTGTCAGCACAATGCTCCTTGGACCCTGTCATCAATATGCTCCATCCCGTTTTCATCAGAATGCTCCAGATATCCTATCATTACAATGTTCCATGCCCGTGTCAACAAAATGCTCCATGACCCCTGTCATCAAAATGCTTTATGAACCTTGTTATCAGAATATTCCATGACCCCTGTCATCAAAATGATCCATGACCGTTGTCATCACAATGCTGCATGATACTTTTCATCCCAATTCTCTGTGACTGCTGTCATCACAATGCTCCAGGACAATTTTCATCACAATGCTCCATGCCCCCTGTCATCACAGTGCCCCATAACGCCTGTAATCACACTGCTCCATGTTCCCTTTCAACACAATGCTCCGTGACCCCTTTCATCACAATGTTCCATGAAAGTTGTCATCAAAGTGCTCCATGACCCCGGTCACCAAAAGGTTCCCTGCCCTTGTCATCACAATGCTCCATGACCCTTGTAATCACAATGGTACATGGCCTTGTCATCACAATATTCCATGGTCTCTGTCATCACCATGCTCCATGGTCTTTCTCATCACAATGCTCTATGACCCCTGTCATCACAATGCTCCAAGGCCCCTGTCATCACAATGCTTCATGGTTTTTGTAATCACAATGCTCTATGACACCTGTCATCACAATGCTCCATGCCATTGTCATCACAATGCCCCATGGCCCCTGTAATCACAATGCTCCATGCCCTTGTCATCACACTGCTCCAGAACACTTGTCATCATAATGCTCCATTCCCGTGTCATCCCAATGCTCAATGACACTTGTCATCAAAATGTTCCTTGGCCTTTGTCTTCACAGTGTTCCATGATACCTTAAATCAAAATTCTACGTGACCACTGTCATCACAATGCAAGATGACCAATGTCATCACAATGCCCCATGACACGTTTCATCACAATTTGCCTTGGCCCTTTTCATCCCAATGCTGTATGAACCGTGTCATCACTAGGTTCCATGACCCTTGTCATCACAATGCTCCATGAAATCTGTTATCTTAATGTTCCATGGCCTTTGTATTCACAATGCTCCATTGTCCCGATAATCTCGTTGCTCCATCATCTGTGTAAGCACAATATTGCATGACACTTGTCATCACAATGCTCCATGATCCCTGTAATCACAATGCTCCCTGCCAATGTCATCACAATGCTCCATGTCTCCTGTAATCACAATGCTCCATGCCCTTGTCATCACAATGCTCCAGGTCTGTTGTCATCACCATGTTTCATGCCTGTGTCATCACAATGCTCCATGAAACTTGTGTTCACAATGCTCCATGGCCCATGTCATCACAATGCTCCATGAACACTGTCATCACCATGCTCTATGGCCTTTGTCATCACAATGCTCCGTGACCCTTTACAACACAATGCCTGATGACCCCTGTCATCAAAATTCTAAAGGGCACTTGTCATCACAATGCTCTATGATACCTGTCATCACTATTCTCCATTTCACTTGTTATCACAATGCTCCATGACCCCTGTAATTCCAGTACTCCATGACCCCTTTCATCACAATGCCCAATGCCACCTCTCATCACAATTCTCCATGGCATTTGTCATCACGATGCTCCATGACACCTGTCATCACAATGCTCCATGACACTTGTCATCACAATGCTCGATGGCCCTTGTCATTACAATGTTCCTTGGCGCATTTCATCGCAATGCGCCATGACATCTTTCATCAAAATACTCCAAGATTTGTTTCATCACAATGCTCCATGGCCCTTGTCATTACAAATCCACATGATATCTTTCATCACAATTCTCCATGGCAAGTTACATAAAAATGCTCCTTGCCCCTTTCATCACAATGCTCCATGGCCCTTGTCATCACAATGCTCCATGGAACATTTCCTCACAATGCTCCAGTACGCCTTTCATCCAAATTCCCCATGGCCACTGTCATCACAATTCTCCATGACCCCTGTCATTGTAATGGTCCATGACACTTTTCATCTCAATGCTCCATGACACCTTTCATCACAATGCTCCATGGACTTTGTCATCACAATGCAAAATGTCCCCTGTAATCACAGTGCTCCATGACCCGTTTCATCTCAATGCTATAGGACCTCACTCATCACAATGCCCCATGACCCCTGTAATCACAATGCTCCATGGAGCTTATCATCACAGTGCTCCAAGCCTTTGTCATCACACTGCTCCATTGCCCCTGTAATCACAAAGCTCCATGCCCTTGTCATCACAAGGCTCCAGAACTCTTGTCATTATAATGCTCCATGTCCGTTTCATCTCCATGTTCGATGACACTTATCATCACAATGCTCCATGGCCCCTCTCATTACTGTTCACCATAATAACTTTAATCACATTTCTAGATGACCACTGCCATCACAATGCCCCTTGACATTGTCATCACAATTCGCCATGACCATTTTCATCACCATGCTCCATGAACCATGACATCACATTGTCCCAGGACACTTGTCATCACAATGATCCATTACCACTTTCATCACAATGCTCCATGACCACTGTCATCTCAATACTCCATGGCCTTTGTATTCACAATGCTCCATGGCCCCTGTAATCACAGTGCTCCATAACACCTTTCATCATAATGCTCCATGATGACCGACATCTCAGTGCCCCATGACGCCTGTCATCACAATTTTCCAAGGCCCCTCTCATCACAATGCTCCATGACACTTGTCATCATATTGCTCCATAACACCTGTCATCACAGTGTTCCCTGCCCATGTCATCACAGTGCTCCATATCCCCTATAACCACAAGGCTCCATGCCTTTTTCCTCACAATGCCCCAGAATTCTTGTCATCACAATGTTCCATGACCATGCCATCACAATGCTCCATGGCCCTTGTCATCACAATGCTCCAGAATTCTTGTCATCACAATGTTCCATGACGGTGGCATCACAATGCTCCATGCCTTTTTCCTCACAATGCTCCAGAATTCTTGTCAGCACAAAGTTCCATGACGGTGTCATCACAATGCTACATGACGCTGGTCATCACAGTTCTCCATGTCACTTGTTATCACAATGCTCCATGGCCCCTGTAATCACAGTACTCCATGACCCCTTTCATCACAATGCCCAATGACATCTCTCATCACAGTTCTCCATAGCATTTGTCATCACGATGCTCCATGACACCTGTCATCACAATGCTCCATGCCCTTGTCATCAAAATGCTCCAGAACTCTTGTCATCATAAGGCTCCATGCCAATGTCATCAAAATGCCCCATGACACTTATCATCACAATGCTCCATGGCCTTTGTCATTACAATGTGCCATGGCCACTGTCGTCACAGTGCTCCATGATACCTTTCATCACAATTCTAGATGAACACTGTCATCACAATGCCCCATGACAGATGTCATCACAATTCGCCATGATCCTTCTCATCACAATGCTCCATGAACCGTGTCATCACAAGTTTCCAGGACACTTGTCATCCCAATGATCCATGATCACTTACATCACAATGCTCCATGAACACTGTCATCTCAATGCTCCATAGCCTTTGTATTCACAATGCTCCATGGCCCCTTGTCATGACAGTGCTCCATGACACCTTTTAACACAATGCTCCAAGACCGCTGTCATCACAATGCCCCATGACGCCTGCCATCACAAAGTTCTCTGCTCATATCATCACAATGCTCCTTGTCACCTTTAATCACAATGCTCCATGCCCTTTCATCACAATGCTCTAGAATTCTTGTCATCGCAATGTTCCTTTACCGTGTCATCACAATGCTTTATGACCCTTTTCATCACAAAGCTCCATGACCCTTGACATCACAGTGATCCATGACTCCTTTCCTCACAGTGCTCCAGTAACATTTTCATCACAATGCTCCATGCCATTGTCAGCACAATGCTCCTTGGACCCTGTCATCAAAATGCTCCATCCCCTTTTCATCACAATGCTCCAGATATCCTATCATTACAATGCTCCATGCCCGTGTCAACACAATGCTCCATGAACACTGTCATCAAAATGCTTTATAAACCTTGTTATAAGAATGTTCCATGACCCCTGTCATCAAAATGATCCATGACCGTTGTCATCACAATGCTGCATGATACATTTCATCGCAATTCTCTGTGACCGCTGTCATCACAATATTCCAGGACAATTTTCATCACAGTGCTCCATGCCCCCTGTCATCACAGTGCCCCATAACACCTGTAATCGCAATGCTCCATGGACCCTGTAATCACACTGCTCCATGTTCCCTTTCAACACAAGGCTCCATGACCCCTGTCATCACAATGTTCCATGAAAGTTGTCATCAAAATGCTCCATGACCGCGGTCACCACAAGGTTCCCTGCCCTTGTCATCACAATACTCCATGACCCTTGTAAACTCAATGGTACATGGCCTTTTCATCACAAAGTTCCATGGCCTCTGTCATCACCGTGCTCCATGGTCTTTCTCATCACAATGCTCTATGACCCCTGTCATCACAATGCTTGATGACCATTGTCATCACAATGCTACAAGACCCCAGTCATCACAATGCCTCATGGTCTTTGTAATCACAATGCTCAATGACCCCTGTCATCACAATGCTCCATGCCGTTGTCATCACAATGCTCCATGGCCCCTGTATTCACAATGCTCCATGGCCCTTTTCATCACAATGCTCCATAGCAATTTTCACCGCAATGCTCCATGACCGCTTTCAGCACAACGACCCATGACCCCTGACATCACGTTGCTACTTGGCCCTTGTCATTACAATGCTCCATGAAACATTTCCTCACAATGCTCCAGTACGAGTTTCATCCAAATTCCCCATGGCCACTGTCATCACAATTCTCCATGACCCCTGTCATCGTAATGGTCCATGACCTGTTTCATCTCAATGCTCCATGACACCTGTCATCACAATGCTCCATGGCATTTGTCATCACAATGCTCCATGGCCCCTGTAATCACAGTGCTCCGTGACCCGTTTCATCTCAATGCTCCATGACCTCACTCATCACAATGCCCCATAACCCCTTTAAACACAATGCTCCATGGCCCTTGTCATCACAATACTCGATGAACCGTGTCATCACAGTGTTCCAGGACACATGTCATCACAATGATCCATGACTACTTTCATCGCAATTCTCCAATACACCTGTCATCACAATGCTCCATGGCTCCTGTTATCATATTGCTCCCTCATCTCTTTCATCACAATGCTCCATGACCACTGTCATCACCATGCCTCATGACACCTGTCATCTCAATGCTCCATGGCCCCTTTCATCACAATGCTCCATGAACCCAGTCCTCAAAATGTTCCCTGCCCATTTCATGACAATGCTCAATGGGCCCTGTCATCACAATGCTCCTTGCCCTTTTCATCAAAATGCTCCAGAACTACTGTCATCATAATGCTCCATGCCAATGTCACCAAAATGCCCCATGACACTTGTCATCACAATGCTCCATGGCCATTGTCATCAAAATGTTGCATGGCCCCTGTCATCACAGTGCCCCATGATACCTTTCATCACAATCTAGATGACCACTGTCATCACAATGCCCCATGACAGATGTCATCACAATTCGCCATGGTCCTTTTCATCACAATGCTCCATGAACCGTGTCATCACAAGGTTCCAGGACACTTGTATTCACAATGATCCGTGATCACTTTCATCACAATGCTCCGTGAACCCTGTTATCTCAAAGCTCCATAGCCTTTGTATGCACAATGTTTCATGGCCCCTGTAATCACAGTGCTCCATGAACCCTTTCATCACAATGCTCCAAGACTGCTGTCAACAAAATGACCCATGACGCCTGCCATCACAAATCTCCAAGGCCTCTCTTACCAAAAAGCTCCATGATCCCTGTCAGCACAATGTTCCATGACACTTTTCATCAAAATGCTCCATGACCCCTGTCATCACAAAGTTCTCTGCCCATATCATCACAATGCTCCTTGTCACCTTTAATCACAATGCTCCATGCCCTTTCATCACAATGCTCCAGAATTCTTGTCATCGCAATGTTCCTTGACTTTGTCATCACAATGCTCCATGACCCTTGTCATCACAAAGCTCCATGACCCCTGTCATCACAATGATCTATGACTCTTTCCTCACAGTGCTCCAGTACCCTTTTCATCAAAATGCTCCATGCCATTGTCAGCACAATGCTCCTTGGACCCTGTCATCAAAATGCTCCATCCCCTTTTCATCACAATGCTCCAGATATCCTATCATTACAATGCTCCAAGCCCGTGTCAACGCAATGCTCCATGACCCCTGTCATCAAAATGCTTTATGAACCTTGTTATCAGAAAGTTCCATGACCCCTGTCATCAAAATGATCCATGACCGTTGTCATCACAATGCTTCATGATACCTTTCATCGCAATTATCTGTGACCGCTGTCATCACAATGCTCCAGGACAATTTTCATCACAATGCTCCATGGCCCCTGTCATCAAAGTGCCCCATAACCGCTGTAATGACAATGCTCCATGACTCTGTCATCAGAATGCTACATGACGCCTGTCATCATATTGTTCCATGGCCTATGTATTCACAATGCTCCATGGACCCTGTAATCACAATGTTCCATGTTCCCTTTCAACACAATGTTCCATGACCCCAGTCACCACAAGGTTCCCTGCCCTTGGCCTCACAATGCTCGATGAACCGTGTCATCACAGTGTTCCAGGACACATGTCATCACAATCATCCATGACTACTTTCAGCACAATGCTCCAATACACCTGTCATCACAATGCTCCATGGCCCCTGTTATAATATTGCTCCATGATCTCTTTCATCACAATGCTCCATGACCACTGTCATCACCATGCCTCATGACGCCTGTCATCTCAACGCTCCATGGCCCCTTTCATCACAATGCTCCATGAACCCAGTCCTCAAAATGTTCCCTGCCCATTTCATGACAATGCTCCATGGGCCCTGTCATCACAATTCTCCATGCCCTTGTCATCAAAATGCTCCAGAACTCCTGTCATCATAATGCTCCATGCCAATGTCATCAAAATGCCCCATGACACTTCTCATCAGAATGCTCCATGGCCTTTGTCATCACAATGTTCCATGGCCCCTGTCATCACAGTGCTCCTGGATACCTTTCATCACAATCAAGATGACCACTGTCATCACTATACCCCATGACAGATGTCATCACGATTCGCCATGGTCCTTGTCATCACAATGCTCCATGAACCGTGTCATCACAGTGTTCCAGGACACATGTCATCACAATCATCCATGACTACTTTCAGCACAATGCTCCAATACACCTGTCATCACAATGCTCCATGGCCCCTGTTATAATATTGCTCCATGATCTCTTTCATCACAATGCTCCATGACCACTGTCATCACCATGCCTCATGACGCCTGTCATCTCAACGCTCCATGGCCCCTTTCATCACAATGCTCCATGAACCCAGTACTCAAAATGTTCCCTGCCCATTTCATGACAATGCTCCATGGGCCCTGTCATCACAATTCTCCATGCCCTTGTCATCAAAATGCTCCAGAACTCCTGTCATCATAATGCTCCATGCCAATGTCATCAAAATGCCCCATGACACTTCTCATCAGAATGCTCCATGGCCTTTGTCATCACAATGTTCCATGGCCCCTGTCATCACAGTGCTCCTGGATACCTTTCATCACAATCAAGATGACCACTGTCATCACTATACCCCATGACAGATGTCATCACGATTCGCCATGGTCCTTGTCATCACAATGCTCCATGAACCGTGTCATCATAAGGTTCCAGGACACTTGTCATCCCAATGATCCATGATCACTTTCATCACAATGCTCCATGACCCCTGTCATCACAATGTTCCATGAAAGTTGTCATCAAAATGCTCCATGACCCCGGTCACCACAAGGTTCTCTGCCCTTCTCATCACAATGCCTCATGACCCTTGTAATCACAATGGTACATGGCCTTGTCATCACAAAGTTCCATGGCCTCTGGCATCACCATGCTCCATGGTCTTTCTCATCACAATGCTCTATGACTCCTGTCATCAAAATGGTTGATGACCATTGTCATCACAATGCTCCAAGGCCCCTGTCATCACAATGCCTCATGGTCTTTGTAATCACAATGCTCAATGACCCCTGTCATCACAATGCTCCATGCCGTTGTCATCACAATGCTCCATGCCCCCTGTAATCACAATGTTCCATGCCCTTGTCATCACAATGCTCCAGAACACTTGTCTCATAATACTCCATTCCCGTGTCATCCCATTGCTCAATGACACTTGTCATCAAAATGTTCCTTGGCCTTTGTCATCACAGTGCTCCATGATACATTTCATCACAATTCTAGATGACCACTCTCATCACATTGCCCCATGACAGATGTCATCACAGTTCGCCATGGTCCTTGTCATCACAATGCTCCATGAAACCTGTCATCACAAGGTTCCAGGACACTTGTCATCACAATGATCCATGATCACTTTCATCACAATGCTCCATGAAACCTGTCATCTCAATGCTCCATAGCCTTTGTATTCACAATGTTCCATGGCCCCTGTATTCACAGTGCTCCATGACCCATTTCATCACAATGCTCCAGGACCGCTGTCATCACAATGCCCCATGACGCCTGCCATCACAAATCTCCAAGGCCTCTCTTACCAAAAAGCTCCATGATCCCTGTCAGCACAATGTTCCATGAAACTTTTAATCACAATGCTCCATTACACCTGTCATAACAATGTTCTCTGCCCATATCATCACAATGCTCCTTTTCACAGTTAATCACAATGCTCCATGGGCTTTCATCACAATGCTCCAGAATCCTTGTCATCGCAATGTTCCTTGACCGTGTCATCACAATGCTCCATGAATCTTGTCATCACAAAGCTCCATGACCCCTGTCTTCACAATGATCCATGACTCCTTTCCTCACAGTGCTCCAGTACCCTTTTCATCACAATGTGCTCCATGCCATTGTCAGCACAATGCTCCTTAGACCCTGTCATCAAAATGCTCCATCCCCTTTTCTTCACAATGCTCCAGATATCCTATCATTACAATGCTCCATAGCCGTGTCAACACGATTCTCCATGACCCCTGTCATCAAAATTCTTAATGAACCTTGTTATCAGAATGTTCCATGACCCCGTCATCAAAGTGATCCATGACCGTAGTCATCGCCATGCTTCATGATACTTTTCATCCCAATTCTCTGTGACCGCTGTCATCACAATGCTCCAGGACAATTTTCATCACAATGCTCCATGCCCCCTGTCATCACAGTGCCCCATAACTCCTGTAATCACAATGCTCCATGACCCTGTCATCACAATGCTACATGACACCTGTCATCACATTGTTCCATGGCCTATGTATTCACAATGCTCCATGCCCCCTGTAATCACAATGCTCCATGCCCTTGTCATCACAATGCTCCAGAACACTTGTCATCATAATACTCCATTCCCGTGTCATCCCATTGCTCAATGACACTTGTCATCAAAATGTTCCTTGGACTTTTTCATCACAGTGCTCCATGATATCTTTAATCAAAATTCTACATGACCACTGTCATCACAATGCAAGATGACCAATGTCATCACAATGCCCCATGACACGTGTCATCATAATTTGCCTTGGCCCTTGTCATCTCAATGCTGTATGAACCGTGTCATCACTAGGTTCCAGGACACTTGTCATCACAGTGATCCATGACCACTTTCACCACAATGCTCCATGAACTCTGTTATCTCAATGCTCCATGGCCTTTGTATTCACAAGGCTCTAATGTCCCGATAATCGCGTTCCTCCATGAACACTTTCATCACAATGCTCCTTGACCACTGTCACCCTAATGCCCCATGACGCCTCTCATCACTGTGCTCCAAGGCCAGTCTCATCAAAATGCTCCATGATCTGTGTCAGCACAATATTGCATGACACGTCATCACAATGCTCCATGATCCCTGTAATCACAAAGATCCCTGCCAATATCATCACAATGCTCCATGTCTCCTGTAATCACAATGCTCCATGGCTCATGTCATCACAATTCTCCATGACCCCTGTCATCACAATGCTCTATGGCCTTTTTTCATCACAATGCTCCGTGACCCCTGTCAACACAATGCCTGATGACCCCTGTCATCAAAATGCTAAATGGCACTTGTCATCACAATGCTCTATAACGCCTGTCATCACTATTCTCCATGTCACTTGTTATCACAATGCTCCATAGCCCCTGTAATCACAGTACTCCTTGACCCCTTTCATCACAATGCCCAATGCCACCTCTCATCACAATTCTCCATGGCATTTGTCAGCACAATGCTCCAGAACACTTGTCATCATAACACTCCATTCCCGTGTCATCCCATTGCTCAATGACACTTGTCATCAAAATGTTCCTTGGACTTTTTCATCACAGTGCTCCATGATATCTTTAATCAAAATTCTACATGACCACTGTCATCACAATGCAAGATGACCAATGTCATCACAATGCCCCATGACACGTGTCATCACAATTTGCCTTGGCCCTTGTCATCTCAATGCTGTATGAACCGTGTCATCACTAGGTTCCAGGACACTTGTCATCACAGTGATCCATGACCACTTTCACCACAATGCTCCATGAACTCTGTTATCTCAATGCTCCATGGCCTTTGTATTCACAAGGCTCTAATGTCCCGATAATCGCGTTCCTCCATGAACACTTTCATCACAATGCTCCTTGACCACTGTCACCCTAATGCCCCATGACGCCTCTCATCACTGTGCTCCAAGGCCAGTCTCATCAAAATGCTCCATGATCTGTGTCAGCACAATATTGCATGACACGTCATCACAATGCTCCATGATCCCTGTAATCACAATGATCCCTGCCAATATCATCACAATGCTCCATGTCTCCTGTAATCACAATGCTCCATGGCTCATATCATCACAATGCTCCATGACCCCTGTCATCACAATGCTCTATGGCCTTTTTTCATCACAATGCTCCGTGACCCCTGTCAACACAATGCCTGATGACCCCTGTCATCAAAATGCAAAATGGCACTTGTCATCACAATGCTCTATAACGCCTGTCATCACTATTCTCCATGTCACTTGTTATCACAATGCTCCATATCCCCTGTAATCACAGTACTCCTTGACCCCTTTCATCACAATGCCCAATGCCACCTCTCATCAAAATTCTCCATGGCATTTGTCATCACAATTCTCCATGTCCCCTCTCATCAAAATGATCCATGCCCTTGTCATCAAAATGCTCCAGAACTCTTGTCATCATAATGCTCCATCCCAATGTCATCAAAATGCCCCATGACACTTGTCATCACAATGCTCCACGGCCTTTGTCATCACAATGTTCCATGGCCCCTGTCATCACAATGCTCCATGCCCTTGTCATCAAAATGCTTTATGAACGTTGTTATCAGAATGTTCCATGACCCCTGTCATCAAAATGATCCATGACCATTGTCATCACAATGTTGCATGATAACTTTCATCCCAATTCTCTGTGACGGCTGTCATCACAATGCTCCAGGACAATTTTCATCACAATTCTCCATGTCCCCTTTCATCACAGTGCCCCATAACCCCTGTAATCACAGTACTCCATGACCCTGTCATCACAGTGCTACATGACACCTGTCATCACATTGTTCCATGGCCTATGTATTCACAATGCTCCATGGACCCTGTAATCACACTGCTCCATGTTCCCTTTCAACACAATGCTCCATGACCACTGTCGTCACAACGTTCCATGCAAGTTGTCATCAAAATGCTCCATGACCCCGGTCACCAAAAGGTTCCCTGCCCTTGTCATCACAATGCTCCATGACCCTTGTAATCACAATGGTACATGGCCTTCTCATCACAAAGTTCCATGGCCTCTGTCATCACCATGCTCCATGGTCTTTCTCATCACAATGCTCTATGACCCCTGTCATCACAATGATTGATGACCATAGTCATCACAATGCTCCATGCCCCCTGTCATCACAGTGACCCATAACCCCTGTAATCACAATGCTGCATGACCCTGTCATCACAATGCCCCATGACAGATGTCATCACAATTCGCCATGGTCCTTGTCATCACAGTGCTCCATGAACCGTGTCATCACAAGGTTCCAGGACACTTGTCATCCCAATGATCCATGATCACTTTCATCACAATGCTCCATGAACTCTGTTATCTCAATGCTCCATGGCTTTGTATTCACAATGCTCCATTGTCCCGATACTCGCGTTGCTCCATGAACACTTTCATCACAATGCTCCTTGACCACTGTCACCATAATGCCCCATGATGTCTCTCATCACTGTGCTCCAAGGCCACTCTCATCAAAATGCTCCATGATCTGTGTCAGCACAATATTGCATGACACTTGTCATCACAATGCTCCATGATCCCTGTAATCACAATGATCCCTGCCAATGTCATCACAATGCTCCATGTCTCCTGTACTCACAATGCTCCATGCCCTTGTCATCACAATGCTCCAGGTCTGTTGTCATCACCATGCTTCATGCCCGTGTCATCACAATGCTCCATGAATCTTGTCTTCACAATGCTCCATGGCCAAAGTCATCACAATGCTCCATGACCCCTGTCATCACAATGCTCTCTGGCCTTTGTCATCACAATTCTCCGTGACCCCTGTCAACACAATGCCTGATGACCCCTGTCATCAAAATGCTAAATGGCACTTGTCATCACAATGCTCTATAACGCCTGTCATCACTATTCTCCATGTCACTTGTTATCACAATGCTCCATAGCCCCTGTAATCACAGTACTCCTTGACCCCTTTCATCACAATGCCCAATGCCACCTCTCATCACAGTTCTCCATGGCATTTGTCATCACAATTCTCCATGTCCCCTCTCATCAAAATGATCCATGCCCTTGTCATCAAAATGCTCCAGAACTCTTGTCATCATAATGCTCCATCCCAATGTCATCAAAATGCCCCATGACACTTGTCATCACAATGCTCCACGGCCTTTGTCATCACAATGTTCCATGGCCCCTGTCATCACAATGCTCCATGCCCTTTTCATCAAAATGCTCCAGAACTCTTTTCATCATAATCCTCCTTGCCTATGTCATCAACATACCCCATGACACATGTCATCACAATGCTCCATGGCCTTTGTCATCACAATATTCCATGGCCCCTGTCATCACAGTGCTCCATGATACCTTTCATCACAATTCTAGATGGCCACTGTCATCACAATGCCCCATGACAGATGTCATCACAATTCGCCAAGGTCCTTGTCATCACATGCTCCATGAACCGTGTCATCAAAAGGTTCCAGGACACTTGTCATCACAATGATCCATGATCACTTTCATCACAATGCTCCATGAAACCTGTCATCTCAATGCTCCATAGCCTTTGTATTCACAATGCTCCATGGCCCCTGTAATCACAGTGCTCCATGACCCCTTTCATCACAATGCTCCAAGACAGCCGCTGTCATCACAATGCCCCATGACGCCTGCCATCACAAATCTCCAAGGCCTCTCTTACCAAAATGCTCCATGATCCCTTTCAGCACAATGTTCCATGACACTTTTCATCCAATACTCCATGATCCCTATCATCACAAAATTGTCTGCCCATATCATCACAATGCTCCTTGTCACCTTTAATCACAATGCTCCATGCCCTTTTCTCACAATACTCCAGAATTCTTGTCATCGCAATGTTCCTTGACCGTGTCATCACAATGATCCATGACCCTTGTCATCACAATGCTCCATGACCCCTGTCATCACAATGATCCATGACTCCTTTCCTCACAGTGCTCCAGTACCCTTTTCATCACAATGCTCCATGCCATTGTCAGCACAATGCTCCTTGGACCCTGTCATCAAAATGCTCCATCCACTTTTAATCGCAATGCTCCAGATATATTATCACTACAATGCTCCATGCCTGTGTCAACACAATGCTCCATGACCCCTGTCATCAAAATGCTTTATGAACGTTGTTATCAGAATGTTCCATGACCCCTGTCATCAAAATGATCCATGACCATTGTCATCACAATGTTGCATGATAACTTTCATCCCAATTCTCTGTGACGGCTGTCATCACAATGCTCCAGGACAATTTTCATCACAATTCTCCATGTCCCCTCTCATCACAGTGCCCCATAACCCCTGTAATCACAATACTCCATGACCCTGTCATCACAGTGCTACATGACACCTGTCATCACATTGTTCCATGGCCTATGTATTCACAATGCTCCATGGACCCTGTAATCACACTGCTCCATGTTCCCTTTCAACACAATGCTCCATGACCACTGTCGTCACAACGTTCCATGCAAGTTGTCATCAAAATGCTCCATGACCCCGGTCACCACAAGGTTCCCTGCCCTTGTCATCACAATGCTCCATGACCCTTGTAATCACAATGGTACATGGCCTTCTCATCACAAAGTTCCATGGCCTCTGTCATCACCATGCTCCATGGTCTTTCTCATCACAATGCTCTATGACCCCTGTCATCACAATGATTGATGACCATAGTCATCACAATGCTCCATGCCCCCTGTCATCACAGTGACCCATAACCCCTGTAATCACAATGCTGCATGACCCTGTCATCACAATGCCCCATGACAGATGTCATCACAATTCGCCATGGTCCTTGTCATCACAGTGCTCCATGAACCGTGTCATCACAAGGTTCCAGGACACTTGTCATCCCAATGATCCATGATCACTTTCATCACAATGCTCCATGAAACCTGTCATCTCAATACTCCATAACCTTTGTAGTCACTATTCTCCATGGCCCCTGTCATCACAGTGATCCATGACCACTTTCATCACAATGCTCCATGAACTCTGTTATCTCAATGCTCCATGGCCTTTGTATTCACAATGCTCCATTGTCCCGATACTCGCGTTGCTCCATGAACACTTTCATCACAATGCTCCTTGACCACTGTCACCATAATGCCCCATGATGTCTCTCATCACTGTGCTCCAAGGCCACTCTCATCAAAATGCTCCATGATCTGTGTCAGCACAATATTGCATGACACTTGTCATCACAATGCTCCATGATCCCTGTAATCACAATGATCCCTGCCAATGTCATCACAATGCTCCATGTCTCCTGTACTCACAATGCTCCATGCCCTTGTCATCACAATGCTCCAGGTCTGTTGTCATCACCATGCTTCATGCCCGTGTCATCACAATGCTCCATGACACTTGTCATCACAATGCTCGATGCCCCTTGTCATCACAATGTTCCTTGGTGCTTTTCATTGCAATGCTCCATGACAACTTTCATCAAAATACTCCAAGATTTGTTTCATCACAATGCTCCATGGCCCTTGTCATTACAAATCCACATGATCCCTTTCATCACAATTTTCCATGGCAACTTACATAAAAAAGCTCCATTCCCCTGTCATCACAATGCCCAATGATACCTGTTTTTACAATGATCCATGTCCCTTGTCATCACAAGGCTCCATGTCCCTTGTATTCACAATGCCCCATGACCCCTGTCATCACAATGCTCCATAGCAAATTTCATCGCAATGCTCCATGACCGCTTTCAGCACAATGCCACATGACCCCTGTCATTACGATGCTCCATGGCACTTGTCATCACAATGCTCCATGAAACATTTCCTCACAATGCTCCAGTACGCCTTTCATCCAAATTCCCAATGGCCACTGTCATCACAATTCTCCATGACCCCTGTCATCGTAATTGTCCATGACCCGTTTCCTCTCAATGCTTAATGACACCTGTCATCACAATGCTTCATGGCCTTTGTCATCACAATGCTCCATGGCCCCTGTAACCACAGTGCTCCATGACCCGTTTCATCTCAATGCTCCATGACCTCACTCATCACAATGCCCTATGACCCCTTTAATCACAATACTCCATGGCCCTTGTCATCACAATACTCGATGAACCGTGTCATCACAGTGTTCCAGGACATATGTCATCACAATCATCCATGACTACTTTCATCACAATGCTCCAATACACCTGGCATCACAATGCTCCATGTCCCCTGTTATCATATTGCTCCATGATCTCTTTCATCACAATGCTCCATGACCACTGTCATCACCATGCCTCATGACGCCTGTCATCTCAATGCTCCATGGCCCCTTTCGTCACAAAGCTCCATGAACCCAGTCATCACAATGTTCCTAGCCCTTTTCATGACAATGCTCCATGGGCCCTGTCATCACAATGCTCCATGCCCTTTTCATCAAAATGCTCCAGAACTCTTGTCATCATAATGCTCCATGCCAATGTCATCAAAATGCCCCATGACACTTGTCATCACAATGCTCCATGGCCTTTGTCATCACAATGTTCCATGGACCCTGTCATCACAGTGCTCCATGATACCTTTCATCACAATCTAGATGACCACTGTCATCACAATGCCCCATGACAGATGTCATCACAATTCGCCATGGTCCTTGTCATCACAGTGCTCCATGAACCGTGTCATCACAAGGTTCCAGGACACTTGTCATCCCAATGATCCATGATCACTTTCATCACAATGCTCCATGAAACCTGTCATCTCAATACTCCATAACCTTTGTAGTCACTATTCTCCATGGCCCCTGTCATCACAGTGATCCATGACCACTTTCATCACAATGCTCCATGAACTCTGTTATCTCAATGCTCCATGGCCTTTGTATTCACAATGCTCCATTGTCCCGATACTCGCGTTGCTCCATGAACACTTTCATCACAATGCTCCTTGACCACTCTCACCATAATGCCCCATGATGTCTCTCATCACTGTGCTCCAAGGCCACTCTCATCAAAATGCTCCATGATCTGTGTCAGCACAATATTGCATGACACTTGTCATCACAATGCTCCATGATCCCTGTAATCACAATGATCCCTGCCAATGTCATCACAATGCTCCATGTCTCCTGTACTCACAATGCTCCATGCCCTTGTCATCACAATGCTCCAGGTCTGTTGTCATCACCATGCTTCATGCCCGTGTCATCACAATGCTCCATGAATCTTGTCTTCACAATGCTCCATGGCCAAAGTCATCACAATGCTCCATGACCCCTGTCATCACAATGCTCTCTGGCCTTTGTCATCACAATGCTACGTGACCCCTGTCAACACAATGCCTGATGACCTCTGTCATCAAAATGCTAAATGGCACTTGTCATCACAGTGCTCTATGACGCCTGTCATCACTATTCTCCATGTCACTTGTTATCAAAATGCTCCATGGCCCATGTAATCACAGTACTCCATGACCCCTTTCATCACAATGCCCAATGCCACCTCTCATCACAATTCTCCATGGCATTTGTCATCACGATGCTCCATGACACCTGTCATCACAATGCTCCATGACACTTGTCATCACAATGCTCGATGCCCCTTGTCATCACAATGTTCCTTGGTGCTTTTCATTGCAATGCTCCATGACAACTTTCATCAAAATACTCCAAGATTTGTTTCATCACAATGCTGCATGGAGCTTCTCATTACAAATCCACATGATCCCTTTCATCACAATTTTCCATGGCAACTTACATAAAAAAGCTCCATGCCCCTGTCATCACAATGCCCAATGATACCTGTTTTTACAATGATCCATGTCCCTTGTCATCACAAGGCTCCATGTCCCTTGTATTCACAATGCCCCATGACCCCTGTCATCACAATGCTCCATAGCAAATTTCATCGCAATGCTCCATGACCGCTTTCAGCACAATGCCACATGACCCCTGTCATTACGATGCTCCATGGCACTTGTCATCACAATGCTCAATGAAACATTTCCTCACAATGCTCCAGTACGCCTTTCATCCAAATTCCCAATGGCCACTGTCATCACAATTCTCCATGACCCTTGTCATCATAATTGTCCATGACCCGTTTCCTCTCAATGCTTAATGACACCTGTCATCACAATGCTTCATGGCCTTTGTCATCACAATGCTCCATGGCCCCTGTAACCACAGTGCTCCATGACCCGTTTCATCTCAATGCTCCATGACCTCACTCATCACAATGCCCTATGACCCCTTTAATCACAATACTCCATGGCCCTTTTCATCACAATACTCGATGAACCGTGTCATCACAGTGTTCCAGGACATATGTCATCACAATCATCCATGACTACTTTCATCACAATGCTCCAATACACCTGGCATCACAATGCTCCATGTCCCCTGTTATCATATTGCTCCATGATCTCTTTCATCACAATGCTCCATGACCACTGTCATCACTATGCCTCATGACGCCTGTCATCTCAATGCTCCATGGCCCCTTTCGTCACAAAGCTCCATGAACCCAATCATCACAATGTTCCTAGCCCTTTTCATGACAATGCTCCATGGGCCCTGTCATCACAATGCTCCATGCCCTTTTCATCAAAATGATCCAGAACTCTTGTCATCATAATGCTCCATGCCAATGTCATCAAAATGCCCCATGACACTTGTCATCACAATGCTCCATGGCCTTTGTCATCACAATGTTCCATGGCCCCTGTCATCACAGTGCTCCATGATACCTTTCATCACAATCTAGATGACCACTGTCATCACAATGCCCCATGAGAGATGTCATCACAATTCGCCATGGTCCTTGTCATTACAATGCTCCATGAACCGTGTCATCACAAGGTTCCAGGACACTTGTCATCACAATGATCCATGATCACTTTCATCACAATGCTCCATGAACCCTGTCATCTCAATGCTCCATAGCCTTTGTATTCACAATGCTCCATGGCCCCTTGTCATCACAGTGCGCCATGACCCCTTTTATCCCAATGCTCCAAGACCGCTGTCATCACAAGGCCCTATGACGCCTGCCATCACAAATCTCCAAGGCCTCTCTTACCAAAAAGCTCCATGATCCCTGTCAGCACAATGTTCCATGACACTTTTCATCACAATGCTCCATGACCCCTTTCATCACAATGTTCTCTGCCCATATCATCACAATGCTCCTTGTCACCTTTAATCACAATGCTCCATGCCCTTTCATCACAATGCTCCAGAATTCTTGTCATCGCAATGTTCCTTGACTGTGTCATCAGAATGCTCCATGACACTTGTCATCACAAAGCTCCATGACCCCTGTAATCACAATGATCCATGACTCCTTTCCTCACAGTGCTCCAGTACCATTTTTATCACAATCGTCCATGCCATTGTCAGCACAATGCTCCTTGAACCCTATCATCAAAATGCTCCATCCCCTTTTCATCACAATGCTCCAGATATCCTATCATTACAATGCTCCATACCCGTGTCAACACAATGCTCCATGACCCCTCTCATCAAAATGCTTTATGAACCTTGTTATCAGAATGTTCCATGACCAATGTCATGAAAATGATCCATGACCGTTGTCATCACAATGCTGCATGATACCTTTCATCCAAATTCTCTGTGACTGCTATCATCACAAAGCTCCAGGACAATTTTCATCACAATGCTCCATGCCCCCTGTCATCACAGTGACCCATAACCCCTGTAATCACAATGCTGCATGACCCTGTCATCACAATGCCCCATGACAGATGTCATCACAATTCGCCATGGTTCTTGTCACCACAGTGCTCCATGAACCGTGTCATCACAAGGTTCCAGGACACTTGTCATCACAATGATCCATGATCACTTTCATCACAATGCTCCATGAAACCTGTCATCTCAATGCTCCATAACCTTTGTAGTCACAATGCTCCATGGCCCCTGTAATCACAGTGCTCCATGACCCCATTCATCACAATGCTCCAGGACCGCTGTCATCACAATGCCCCATGACGCCTGCCATCACAAATCTCCAAGGCCTCTCTTACCAAAAAGCTCCATGATCCCTCTCAGGACAAGGTTCCATGACACTTTTCATCACAATGCTCCATGACCCCTGTCATCACAAAGTTCTCTGCCCATATCATCACAATGCTCCTTGTCACATTTAATCACAATGCTCCATGCCCTTTCATCACAATGCTCCAGAATTCTTGTCATCGCAACGTTCCTTGACTGTGTCATCAGAATGCTCCATGACACTTGTCATCACAAAGCTCCATGACCCCTGTAATCACAATGATCCATGACTCCTTTCCTCACAGTGCTCCAGTACCATTTTCAGGGCCTTAGTTAGAGACAGTGTCAGGTCCTGAATTAGGTGTATGTCAGGGCCTTAGATAGGGACAGTGTCAGTGCCTGATTTAGGAGTAGTGTCAGAGGCTTTGTTAGGGACAGTGTCAGGGCCTGAGTTAAGAGTAGTGTCACAGCTTTAGTTAGGACCAGTGTCAGGGCCTTAGTTAAGTCCAACATCAGCGCCTATGATAGGAATCAGATCAGGACCTGTGTTACAGGTAATGTCAGGGCCTTATTTAAGAACAGTGTCAGGGCCTGAGTCCTGACTTACTCCTTACTCTCCTCACTGAGGACTTTTGACACTGCTGCTAATTCAGGCCCTGATAATGTCCCTAACTAAGGCCCTGACACTTTCCCTGGCTAAGGCCCTGAACTTCTCCTAAGTCAGGCCCTGATACTGTCCCTAACAATGGCCCTGACACTACACCTAACTGAGGCCCCGACATGATACCTAACAAAGGCTTTGTTGCTAGTCCAAACTAAAGCCCTAAAATTGGTCCTAAGTAAGGCCTTGACACTAATCCTAACTCAGGCCCTAAAACTGTCCCTAACTAAGGCCCTGATAGTATGCCTAACTCAGGCCCTCATACGATTCCTAACAATGGCTCTGATGCTAGTCCAAACTAAGGCCCTGAAACTGGTCCTAAATAAGGCCTTGACACGAATCGTAACTCAGGCCCTAGCACTGTCCCTAACTAGGTCTCAGACAGTACACCTAACTCAGACCCTGACACTGTCCCTAAGCAAGGCACTGACACTACTCCTAACTCAGTCCCTTACACTGTACCTAACAAAGTCTCTGATGCTAGGCCTAACTCAGGCCATGAAACCGTCTGTAACTAAGGCCCTGCTGCCATCACTATCAAAAGTCCTGACATTATCCTGAGCTAATATCCTGACCTATGTCTTTCCAAGGTCCTGAAACTGTCCCAAAGTCAGCCCTGACGTTGTCCCTAAGTGAGGCCCTGAAGCTTTCCCTAACTAACTCAAGCCTTGATGCTGTGACTAACTCAGACCCTGATCATGTCTTTAACTAAGACCCTAAGGCTGATCCAACAGAGGCTGTGATGCTTCTCCTAAATCATGCCCCGATAGTGTCCCCCACTAAGTGTCTGAGGCTAGGCCTCACTCAGACCCTAACACTCTCCCTAAGTCAGGCTCTGATGCTGTCCCTACCTGAAGCCCTAACCCTGGTTCTGAATAAGGCCCTGAGAGTCTCCATAACAAAGGTCTTCACACTATCCTTAGGTCATTTCCTGACACTATCCCTAGATGTTAAACTGACACGGTCACTAGCTAATGTCCTGCCTCTTATGCTAACTGAAGCCCTTAGGCTGTGCCTACCTCAGGCACTGCATTTAGTCCCAAGACCATGAAACTGTCCCGAACTAAGGCCTAGATGCTAGCCCTACATCCGGCCCTGACACTGTCCCTAACTAAGGCCCTAACACTATTGCTAACTGAGGATCTGACACTAGACCTATCAGAGGCCCGCTACTCCTAACTAACGCCTTGAAACTTTCCCTAACGTAGGCGCTGCTGCCATCAATATCTAAAGTCCTGACATTATCCTGAGCTAATATCCTGACCCATGTCTTACCAAGGTCCTGAAACTCTCCCAAACTTAGCCCTGACACTGTCCCTAAGTGAGGCCCTGAGGCTGTCCCTCACAGAGGTCCTGATAATGTCTTTAACTAAACTCTAATGCTGATCTTACAGAGACCCTTATGTTGATCTTATGTCATGCCCTGACGCTGTCCATAGCTAAGGCCCTGACTCTAGGCATCACTCAGGCCCTGTCGCTCTCCCTAAGTCAGGCTCAGACTCTGTCCCTACCTGAAGCCCTGACACTGGGCCTAAATTAGGCACTGATGCTCTAATTAGCTATGGTCTTGACACTATCCCTAGGTCATTTCCTGACACTATCCCTAGATCTTAACCTAAACTTGTCTTTAGCTATTGTCGAGCCTCTTATGCTAACTAAATCCCTGATGCTGTCTCTAACTAGGAGCCTGAAATTAGTCCCGAAGCCCTCATCCTGTCCCTAACTGAGGTTGGAGGCTCATCCTAACTGAGGCGCTGACACTGTCCCTAACTAAAGCCCTGACACTACACCTAACTCAGTCCCTGACACTGTACTTTACAAGGGCTCTGATGCTAGTCCTAACTGAGGCCCTGACACTCTCTCTAAGTAAGGCTCAGAATTTTCCCTAATATAGGCCCTGCTGTCAGCAATAACTAAAAACTGGGCACTAGCCTGAGTTAATATCCTGACTTATTTCTAACCCAGGTCCTGACACTGTCCCTAAGAAAGCCCTGTCGCTGTCCCTATGTTAAGAACTGAGGCTGTCCCTAACTCAGGCCCTGAAGCTTTCCCTAACTGAGGCCTTGAAGCTGTGACTAAGTCAGGCCCTGATCATATCTGTAACAAAGACGCTAAGGCTGATCCAACAGAGGCGCTGATTCTGTTCCTAAGTCATGCCCTAACAGTGTCCTCAGCTAAGGGCCTGATGCTAGGCCTCACTCAGGCCCTGTCGCTCTCCCTAAGTCAGGCTCTGATGCTGTCCCTACCTGAAGCCCTGACACTGGTTCTAAATAAGGATCTGATACTCTCAGGAACTAAGGTTTTGACACTATGCTTAGGTCCTTTCCTGACACTCTGCCTAGACCATAACCTGACCCTGTCCCTAGCAAATGTCGTGCCTCTTATGCTAAATACAGCCCTGCTGCTGTCCTTAACTAAGGGCCTAAAATTACTCTCGAGGCTGTGACCCTGTCCGTACCTAAGGCCTCGATGTTCGTCCTAATTCAGGGCCTGACACTGTCCCTAACTAAGGCCCTGCTGCCGTCAATATCTAAAGTCCTGACACTATCCTGAGCTAATTTCTTGACCCATCTCTTACCAAGGTCCTGAAACTGTCCCTAAGGAAGCCCTGATGCTGTCTCTAAGTGAGGCCTTGAGGCTGTCCCTAACAGAGGCCCTGATAATGTCTTTAACATAGCCCCTGAGGCTGATCCTACCGTGGCTCTTATGCTGCTCCTAAGTCATGCCCTGACACTGTCTCTAGCTAAGGCCCTGACGCTAGGCCTCACTCATGCCCTGTCCCACTCCCGAAGTCAGGCTCTGACGCTGTTCCTACCCGAAGCCCTGACACTCACTGCTCCTAAATTAGGTCCTGATGTGCTAAGTAACTAAGGTCTTGACACTATCCCTAGGTCATTTCCTGACACTCTCCCTAGACCTTAACCTAACCTTCTCTTTAGCTAATGTCGAGATTAGCTAAAGAGATTCTTTAGAACGAGATTCTTTCATCTTCTGAATATAGTTTTCTTCAAAACATAATTTTTAGAGTGTTAATAATTTTAAACAAAATGTACTCAACTGCTGTGGAATATTCCTTCATAGGAGCGTGCATGGTTCACTTCTGCATCTGCTTGTGGTGGTGTTCAGGTTGCTTTCAGCTGTAGATCCCCTTATGCTAGCTAAATCCCTGATTCTGTCCCTAAATGAGGCCCTGAATTTAGGTCCGAGGCCGTGAACCTGTCCCTAAATGAGGCCTGGAGGCTCGTCCTAATGCAGGCCCTGACACTGTCCCTAACTAAGGCTCTGACACTACACCTAACTCAGTCACTGACACTGTACCTAACAAAGGCTCTGATGCTAGTCCTAACTTAGGCCCTGACACTGCCTCTAACTAAGGCCCTGCTGCCGTCAATATCTGAACACCTGATATTCTCCTGAGCTAATAGCCTGACCCATGTCTTACCAAGGTCCTGAAACTGTCCCAAAGTAAGCCCTGATGCTGTCCCTAAGTGAGGCCTTGAGGCTATCCCTAACGGAGGCCCTGATAATCGCTTTAACGAAGACCCTAATGCTGATCCTACAGAGGCCTTTCTGCTGCTCCTAAGTCATGCCCTGATACTGTCCCTTACTCAGGCCCCAAAGATAGGCCTCACTTAGGCCCTGTTGCTGTACCTTAGTTAGGCTCTGATGCTGTCCATACATCAAGCCCTGGCGCTGGTCCTGATTAAGGCGCTCACGCTGCTGCTAACTAAGGCCCTGATGCTCTCAATAACTAAGGTCTTCTCGTTATCCCTTGGTCATTTCCTTTCACTATCTCTGGCCTGGAACCTGACTCTGTCCCGAGATGATCTCCTGCATCTTATGCTAACTGAAATCCTAATGCTCTCCCTAACTGAGGCCCTGACTACTCCTAACTAAGTCCATGACACTGAATCTAACAAAGGCCCGGAATCTGTCCTTAATATAGGCCCTGCTGCCAGCAATAACTAAAATCCTGACACTCTCCTGAGTTAATATCCTGACTCATTTCTAACCAAGGTCCTGACCCTGTCCCTAAGAAAGCCCTGTCGCTGTCTTTAAGTGAAGACCTGAGGCTGTCTGTAACTCAGACCCTGAAGCTTTCCCTAACTGAGGCCTTGACGCTGTGACTAACTAGGGCTCCGGTCATGTCTTTAACTAAGAACCTAAAGCTGATCCAACAAAGGCACTGATGCTGCTCCTAAGTCATTCCCTGACAGTGTCCCCAGCTAAGGGCCTGACATTAGGCCTCACTCAGACCCTGTCGCTCTTCTTAAGTCAGGCCCTGATGCTGTCCTTACCTGAAGCCCTAACACTGCTTCTGAATAAGTCCCTGAGGGTCTCAGTAACAAAGGTCTTCACACTATCCTTAGGTCATTTCCTGACACGATTCCAAGCCTTTAGCCTAACTCTGTCCCGAGCTAATGTCCTACCTCTTATGCTAACTAAAGACCTTATGCTGTGCCTAATTCAGGCACTGAATTTAGTCCCAAGGCCGCTAGACTGTCCCTAACTCGGCTCGATGCCCTTATCATCACAATGTTCCATGACCACTGTCATCACAATGCTCCACGCCCTTGTCATCACAATGCTCCATAACCCCTGTCATCACAATGCTCCATGACCTTTGTCATTGCAATGCTACATGCCATTGTCATCACAATGCTCCATGCCCTTATCATCACAATGCTCCATGACCCTTGTCTAAAATGCTACATGCCTGTGAAATCACAAAGCTCCATGCCTCCTGTCATCACAAATCTCCATGACTCTTGTCATCACAATGCTTCATGGCCCCTGTCATTCAAAATGCCATAGGACCACTGTCATCAAAATGTGCCATGGCCCTTGTCATCACAATGCCCCGTGACCCCTGTCATCACAATGTTCCAGGCCCCCTGTCATCACAATGAGCCATGACCCCTTCCATCACAATGCTCCAGGTCCGTTTTCATCACAATGCTCCATGACCCCTGTCATCACAATGTTCCCTGGCCTTTGTCATCACAATTCTCCATGACCCCTGTAATCACAGTGCTCCATGACAACGTTCATCACATTGTTCCAGGACCACTGTCATCATAATGTCACATGAGCCCTGTCATCACAATGCTCCATGATCCTTGTAATCAAAATGCTCCTTGACCCTTTCATCACAATGTTACAGTACCCCTTTCTTCACAATGCTCCATGCCGCTGGTCACCACAATGCTCCATGACCTCTGTCATCACAATGCTCCATGTCCCTTGTCATTAAAATGCTCCATGGCCCCTGTCATCACAATGCTGCATGATCCTTATAATCTCAATGCTCCATGGTCCTCGTCATCACAAATCTCCACGCATTTGTCATCACAATGCTCCATGACCCCTGTCATCCCAATGCTCCATAGCACTTTTCATCACAATGCTACATGACCACTTTTATCACAATGTTCCATGACCACTTTCATCACAATGCTCCATGAACACTTTCATCACAATGCCCCATGACCCCTGTCATCAAAATGCTCCATGGCCCTTGTCACCACAACGCTCCAGGACACGTCATCACAATTCTCCTTGGCCCTTGTCATCACAGTGCTCCATGGCGCTTGTCATCACAATGATCCAGAGCCTTAGTGCTTGAGTTGGGATTAGTATCATTGCCTCAGTTAGGGACACTGTCATTGCCTGAATAGGGAGTAGTGTCAGAGCCTTCGTTAGGGACAGAGCCAGGGCGAGTTGGGAGTAGTGCCAGTGCCTTAGTTAGGGACAGCGCCATTGCTTGCGTTGGGAGTAGTGTCAGGGTCATAGGTAGGGACAGTGCCAGTGGCTGAGATGGGAATAGTGTCAGGGCCTTAGTTACGGACATTGTCAGTGCCTAAGTTGGGATTTTTGTCAGGGTCTTTATTATAGACAGTGTCAGGGCCTGAGTTAAGAGTAGTGTCAAGTCCTTAATTTGGAAGAGTGTCAGTGTCTCAGTTTGGAGTAGTGTCAGACCCTTACTTAGGAACAGCGTCAGTGCCTGAGTTGGGAGTAGTGACATGGCCTAAGTTATGGACAGTGTCAGTGTCTGAGTTAGGAATACTCTCAGGACCTTAGTTAGGGACAGTGTCAGTGACTGTGTTAGGAATAGTGTCAGGGCCTAAGTTAGGAGTAGTCTGAGACCGGTAGTTAGGAACAGTGTCAGGGCCTGAGTTGTGAGTAGTTTCAGGGCCTTAGTTAGAGAAAGTGTCAGTGCCGGAGTTGGGATTTATGTCAGTGCCTTAGTTAGGGACAGTTTCAGTGCCTGAGTTGGGAGTAGTGTCAGGGCCTAGTTAGGGACAGTGTCAGTGCCTGAGTTGGGAGTAGTGTCAGGGCATTAGGGACAGTGTCAGTGGCTGAGATGGGAGTAGTGTCAGGGTCTTAGTTAGGGAGAGTGTCAGTGCCTGAGTTGGGAATAGTCTCAGGGTCTTTTTTGGGGACAGCATCAGGGCATGACTTAAAAGTAGTGTCAAGGCCTTAGTTAGGGAGAGTGTCAGTGCCTGTGTTGGGAGTAGTATCAGGCCCTTCGTTAGGGACAGTGTCAGGGTCTGAGGTAGAAGTAGTCTCAGGGCCTTAGTTAGGTAGCGTGTCAGTGCTTAAGTAAGTAGTAATGGGAGGGCCTTAGTTAGGGACAGTGTCAATGCCTGTGTTGGGAGTAGTGTCAGAGCCTTAGTTAGGGACAGCGTCAGTGCCTGAGTTGGGAGTAGTGTCAGGGCCTAAGTTAGGGCCAGTGTCAGTGCCTGAGTCAGGAGTAGAGTCAGGGCCTAAGTTAGGGACAGTGTCATTGCTTGAGATAGGAGTAGTGTCAGGGCCTTAGTTAGGAGTAGTATCAGTGCCTTCGTTAGGTATTGTATCAGCGCCTCAGTTAGCAATAGATTCAGGGCCTTATTTTGGGACAGTGTCAGTGCCTGAGTTAGGAGTTGTGTCGGCCTTAGTTAGGCACCTTTTCAGGGCCTGAGTTAGGAGTAATGTCAGGGCCTTCCTTAAGTATTGTGTCAGTGCCTGAGTTAGGAATAGTGTCAGGGCCTTAGTTAGGGACATTGTCAGGGCATGATTTAGGAGTTGTGTTAGGGCGTGAGCTATGAATAGTGTCAGGGCCTTAGTTAGTGACAGTGTCAGTGCTGAGTTTGGAGTAGTATCAGGGCCTTAGTTAGAGACAGTGTCAGGGCATGAATTAGGTGTATGTCAGGGCCTTAGTTAGGGACAGTGTCAGTGCCTGATTTAGGAGTAGTGTCAGAGGCTTTGTTAGGGACAGTGTCAGGGCCTGAGTTAAGAGTAGTGTCACAGCTTTAGTTAGGACCAGTGTCAGGGCCTTAGTTAAGTCCAACATCAGCGCCTATGATAGGAATCAGATCAGGACCTGTGTTACAGGTAATGTCAGGGCCTTATTTAAGAACAGTGTCAGGGCCTGAGTCCTGATTTACTCCTTACTCTCCTCACTGAGGACTTTTGACACTGCTGCTAATTCAGGCCCTGATAATGTCCCTAACTAAGGCCCTGACACTTTCCCTGGCTAAGGCCCTGAACTTCTCCTAAGTCAGGCCTTGATACTGTCCCTAACAATGGCCCTGACACTACACCTAACTGAGGCCCCGACATGAAACCTAACAAAGGCTTTGTTGCTAGTCCAAACTAAAGCCCTAAAATTGGTCCTAAGTAAGGCCTTGACACTAATCCCAACTCAGGCCCTAAAACTGTCCCTAACTAAGGCCCTGATAGTATGCCTAACTCAGGCCCTCATACGATTCCTAACAATGGCTCTGATGCTAGTCCAAACTAAGGCCCTGAAACTGGTCCTAAATAAGGCCTTGACACTAATCCTAACTCAGGTCCTAGCACTGTCCCTAACTAGGTCTCAGACAGTACACCTAAATCAGACCCTGACACTGTCCCTAAGCAAGGCCCTGACACTACTCCTAACTCAGTCCATTACACTGTACCTAACAAAGTCTCTGATGCTAGGCCTAACTCAGGCCATGAAACCGTCTGTAACTAAGCCCCTGCTGCCATCATTATCAAAAGTCCTGACATTATCCTGAGCTAATATCCTGACCTATGTCTTTCCAAGGTCCTGAAACTGTACCAAAGTCAGCCCTGACGCTCTCCCTAAGTGAGGCCCTGAAGCTTTCCCTAACTAACTCAAGCCTTGATGCTGTGACTAACTCAGACCCTGATCATGTCTTTAACTAAGACCCTAAGGCTGATCCAACAGAGGCCGTGATGCTTCTCCTAAATCATGCCCCGATAGTGTCCCCCACTAAGTGTCTGAGGCTAGGCCTCACTCAGACCCTAACACTCTCCCTAAGTCAGGCTCTGATGCTGTCCCTACCTGAAGCCCTAACCCTGGTTCTGAATAAGGCCCTGAGAGTCTCCGTAACAAAGGTCTTCACACTATCCTTAGGTCATTTCCTGACACTATCCCTAGATGTTAAACTGACACGGTCACTAGCTAATGTCCTGCCTCTTATGCTAACTGAAGCCCTTAGGCTGTGCCTACCTCAGGCACTGCATTTAGTCCCAAGACCATGAAACTGTCCCGAACTAAGGCCTAGATGCTAGCCCTACATCCGGCCCTGACACTGTCCCTAACTAAGGCCCTAACACTATTGCTAACTGAGGATCTGACACTAGACCTATCAGAGGCCCGCTACTCCTAACTAACGCCTTGAAACTTTCCCTAACGTAGGCGCTGCTGCCATCAATATCTAAAGTCCTGACATTATCCTGAGCTAATATCCTGACCCATGTCTTACCAAGGTCCTGAAACTCTCCCAAACTTAGCCCTGACACTGTCCCTAAGTGAGGCCCTGAGGCTGTCCCTCACAGAGGTCCTGATAATGTCTTTAACTAAACTCTAATGCTGATCTTACAGAGACCCTTATGTTGATCTTATGTCATGCCCTGACGCTGTCCATAGCTAAGGCCCTGACTCTAGGCATCACTCAGGCCCTGTCGCTCTCCCTAAGTCAGGCTCAGACTCTGTCCCTACCTGAAGCCCTGACACTGGGCCTAAATTAGGCACTGATGCTCTAATTAGCTATGGTCTTGACACTATCCCTAGGTCATTTCCTGACACTATCCCTAGATCTTAACCTAAACTTGTCTTTAGCTATTGTCGAGCCTCTTATGCTAACTAAATCCCTGATGCTGTCTCTAACTAGGAGCCTGAAATTAGTCCCGAAGCCCTCATCCTGTCCCTAACTGAGGTTGGAGGCTCATCCTAACTGAGGCGCTGACACTGTCCCTAACTAAAGCCCTGACACTACACCTAACTCAGTCCCTGACACTGTACTTTACAAGGGCTCTGATGCTAGTCCTAACTGAGGCCCTGACACTCTCTCTAAGTAAGGCTCAGAATTTTCCCTAATATAGGCCCTGCTGTCAGCAATAACTAAAAACTGGGCACTAGCCTGAGTTAATATCCTGACTTATTTCTAACCCAGGTCCTGACACTGTCCCTAAGAAAGCCCTGTCGCTGTCCCTATGTTAAGAACTGAGGCTGTCCCTAACTCAGGCCCTGAAGCTTTCCCTAACTGAGGCCTTGAAGCTGTGACTAAGTCAGGCCCTGATCATATCTGTAACAAAGACGCTAAGGCTGATCCAACAGAGGCGCTGATTCTGTTCCTAAGTCATGCCCTGACAGTGTCCTCAGCTAAGGGCCTGATGCTAGGCCTCACTCAGGCCCTGTCGCTCTCCCTAAGTCAGGCTCTGATGCTGTCCCTACCTGAAGCCCTGACACTGGTTCTAAATAAGGATCTGATACTCTCAGGAACTAAGGTTTTGACACTATGCTTAGGTCCTTTCCTGACACTCTGCCTAGACCATAACCTGACCCTGTCCCTAGCAAATGTCGTGCCTCTTATGCTAAATACAGCCCTGCTGCTGTCCTTAACTAAGGGCCTAAAATTACTCTCGAGGCTGTGACCCTGTCCGTACCTAAGGCCTCGATGTTCGTCCTAATTCAGGGCCTGACACTGTCCCTAACTAAGGCCCTGCTGCCGTCAATATCTAAAGTCCTGACACTATCCTGAGCTAATTTCTTGACCCATCTCTTACCAAGGTCCTGAAACTGTCCCTAAGGAAGTCCTGATGCTGTCTCTAAGTGAGGCCTTGAGGCTGTCCCTAACAGAGGCCCTGATAATGTCTGTAACATAGCCCCTGAGGCTGATCCTACCGTGGCTCTTATGCTGCTCCTAAGTCATGCCCTGACACTGTCTCTAGCTAAGGCCCTGACGCTAGGCCTCACTCATGCCCTGTCCCACTCCCGAAGTCAGGCTCTGACGCTGTTCCTACCCGAAGCCCTGACACTCACTGCTCCTAAATTAGGTCCTGATGTGCTAAGTAACTAAGGTCTTGACACTATCCCTAGGTCATTTCCTGACACTCTCCCTAGACCTTAACCTAACCTTCTCTTTAGCTAATGTCGAGATTAGCTAAAGAGATTCTTTAGAACGAGATTCTTTCATCTTCTGAATATAGTTTTCTTCAAAACATAATTTTTAGAGTGTTAATAATTTTAAACAAAATGTACTCAACTGCTGTGGAATATTCCTTCATAGGAGCGTGCATGGTTCACTTCTGCATCTGCTTGTGGTGGTGTTCAGGTTGCTTTCAGCTGTAGATCCCCTTATGCTAGCTAAATCCCTGATTCTGTCCCTAAATGAGGCCCTGAATTTAGGTCCGAGGCCGTGAACCTGTCCCTAAATGAGGCCTGGAGGCTCGTCCTAATGCAGGCCCTGACACTGTCCCTAACTAAGGCTCTGACACTACACCTAACTCAGTCACTGACACTGTACCTAACAAAGGCTGTGATGCTAGTCCTAACTTAGGCCCTGACACTGCCTCTAACTAAGGCCCTGCTGCCGTCAATATCTGAACACCTGATATTCTCCTGAGCTAATAGCCTGACCCATGTCTTCCCAAGGTCCTGAAACTTTCCCAAAGTAAGCCCTGACGCTGTCCCTAAGTGAGACCTTGAGGCTGTCCCTAACAGAGGCCCTGATAATATCTTTAACGAAGACCCTAATGCTGATCCTACAGAGGCCTTTCTGCTGCTCCTAAGTCATGCCCTGATACTGTCCCTTACTCAGGCCCCAAAGATAGGCCTCACTTAGGCCCTGTTGCTGTACCTTAGTTAGGCTCTGACGCTGTCCATACATCAAGCCCTGGCACTGGTCCTGATTAAGGCCCTCACGCTGCTGCTAACTAAGGCCCTGATGCTCTCAATAACTAAGGTCTTCTCGTTATCCCTTGGTCATTTCCTTTCACTATCTCTGGCCTGGGACCTGACTCTGTCCCGAGATAATCTCCTGCATCTTATGCTGACTGAAACCCTAATGCTCTCCCTATCTAAGGCCCTGACTACTCCTAACTAAGGCCATGACACTGTCTCTAACAAAGGCCCAGAATCTGTCCCTAATATAGGCCCTGCTGCCAGCAATAACTAAAATCCTGACACTCTCCTGAGATAATATCCTGACCCATTTCTAACCAAGGTCTTGACACTCTCCCTAAGAAAGCCCTGTCGCTGTCTTTAAGTGAAGCCCTGAGGCTGTCTGTAACTCAGACCCTGAAGCTTTCCCTAACTGAGGCCTTGACGCTGTGACTAACTAGGGCTCCGGTCATGTCTTTAACTAAGAACCTAAAGCTGATCCAACAAAGGCACTGATGCTGCTCCTAAGTCATTCCCTGACAGTGTCCCCAGCTAAGGGCCTGACATTAGGCCTCACTCAGGCCCTGTCGCTCTCCCTAAGTCAGGCCCTGATGCTGTCCCTACCTGAAGCCCTAACACTGCTTCTGAATAAGTCCCTGAGGGTCTCAGTAACAAAGGTCTTCACACTATCCTTAGGTCATTTCCTGACACGATTCCAAGCCTTTACCCTAACCCTGTCCCGAGCTAATGTCCTACCTCTTATGCTAACTAAAGACCTTATGCTGTGCCTAATTCAGGCACTGAATTTAGTCCCAAGGCCGCTAGACTGTCCCTAACTCGGCTCGATGCCCTTATCGTCACAATGTTCCATGACCACTGTCATCACAATGCTCAACGCCCTTTTCATCAGAATGCTCCACGCCCTTGTCATCACAATGCTCCATAACCCCTGTCATCACAATGCTCCATGACCTTTGTCATCGCAATGCTACATGCCATTGTCATCACAATGCTCCATGCCCTTATCATCACAATGCTCCATGACCCCTTTCATCACAATGCTCCATGACCCTTGTCTAAAATGCTACATGCCTGTGAAATCACAAAGCTCCATGCCCCCTGTCATCACAAGTCTCCATGACTCTTGTCATCACAATGCTTCATGGCCCCTGTCATTCAAAATGCCATATGACCACTGTCATCAAAATGTTCCATGGCCCTTGTCATCACAATGCCCCGTGACCCCTGTCATCACAATGTTCCAGGCCCCCTGTCATCACAATGAGCCATGACCCCTTTCATCACAATGCTCCAGGTCAGTTTTCATCACAATGCTCCATGACCCCTGTCATCACAATGTTCCCTGGCCTTTGTCATCACAATTCTCCATGGCCCCTGTAATCACAGTGCTCCATGACAACGTTCATCACATTGCTCCAGGACCACTGTCATCATATTGCCACATGAGCCCTGTCATCACAATGCTCCATGGCCCTTGTCATCACAATGCTCCATGATCCTTGTAATCAAAATGCTCCTTGACCCTTTCATCACAATGTTACAGTACACCTTTCTTCACAATGCTCCATGCCGCTGGTCACCACAATGCTCCATGACCTCTGTCATCACAATGCTCCATGCTCCTTGTCATTAAAATGCTCCATGGCCCCTGTCATCACAATGCTGCATGATCCTTATAATCTCAATGCTCCATGGTCCTCGTCATCACAAATCTCCACGCATTTGTCATCACAATGCTCCATGACCCCTGTCATCCCAATGCTCCATAGCACTTTTCATCACAATGCTACATGACCACTTTTATCACAATGTTCCATGACCACTTTCATCACAATGCTCCATGACCACTTTCATCACAATGCCCCATGACCCCTGTCATCAAAATGCTCCATGGCCCTTGTCACCACAATGCTCCAGGACCCGTCATCACAATTCTCCATGGCCCTTGTCATCACAGTGCTCCATGGCGCTTGTCATCACAATGATCCAGAGCCTTAGTGCTTGAGTTGGGATTAGTATCATTGCCTCAGTTAGGGACACTGTCATTGCCTGAATTGGGAGTAGTGTCAGAACCTTAGCTAGGGACAGTGCCAGGGCAAGTTGGGAGTAGTGCCTGTGCCTTAGTTAGGGACAGCGCCAGTGCTTGCGTTGGGAGTAGTGTCAGGGCCATAGTTAGGGACAGTGTCAGTGGCTGAGATGGGAATAGTGTCAGGGCCTTAGTTACGGACATTGTCAGTGCCTAAGTTGGGATTTTTGTCAGGGTCTTTATTATGGACAGTGTCAGGGCCTGAGTTAAGAGTAGTGTCAAGGCCTTAATTTGGAAGAGTGTCAGTGTCTCAGTTTGGAGTAGTGTCAGACCCTTACTTAGGAACAGCGTCAGTGCCTGAGTTGGGAGTAGTGACATGGCCTAAGTTATGGACAGTGTCAGGGACTGAGTTAGGAATAGTCTCAGGACCTTAGTTAGGGACAGTGTCAGTGACTTTGTTAGGAATAGTGTCAGGGTCTAAGTTAGGAGTAGTCTGAGACCGGTAGTTAGGAACAGTGTCAGGGCCTGAGTTGTGAGTAGTTTCAGGGCCTTAGTTAGAGAAAGTGTCAGTGCCGGAGGTGGGAGTTATGTCAGGGCCTTAGTTAGGGACAGTGTCAGTGCCTGAGTTGGGAGTAGTGTCAGGGCCTAGTTAGGGACAGTGTCAGTGCCTGAGTTGGAAGTAGTGTCAGGGCATTAGGGACAGTGTCAGTGCCTGAGTTGGGAATAGTCTCAGGGTCTTTTTGGGGGACAGCATCAGGGCATGAGTTAAAAGTAGAGTCAAGGCCTTAGTTAGGGAGAGTGTCAGTGCCTGTGTTGGGAGAAGTATCAGGCCCTTCGTTAGGGACAGTGTCAGGGTCTCAGGTAGAAGTAGTCTCAGGGCCTTAGTTAGGTAGCGTGTCAGTGCCTAAGTAAGTAGTAGTGGGAGGGCCTTCGTTAGGGACAGTGTCAATGCCTGTGTTGGGAGTAGTGTCAGAGCCTTAGTTAGGGACAGCGTCAGTGCCTGTGTTGGGAGTAGTGTCAGGGCCTTACTTAGGGACAGCGTCCGTGCCTGAGATAGGAGTAGTGTGATGGCCGTAGTTAGGGACACTCTCAGTGCCAGAGTTGGGGGTAGTGGCAGGCCTCTGTTAGGGACTGTGCCAGGGCCTGAGTTAAGAATAGTGTCAAGTCCTTAGTTAGGGACAGTGTTAGTGCCTGAGTTGAGAGTAATGTCAGGGCCTTAGTTAGGGACAATGTCAGTGCCTGAGTTGGGAGTAGTGTCAGGACCTTAATTAGGGAGAGTGTCAGTGCCTGAGTTGGGAGTAGTGCCAGTGCCTTAGTTAGAGACAGCGCCAGTGCCTGAGTTGGGAGTAGTGTCAGGGCCATAGTTAGGGATGGTGTCAGTTGCTGAGATGGAAGTAGTGTCAGGCCCTTAGTTACGGACAGTGCCAGGGCCTGAGTTGGGATTAGTTTCAGGGTCTTTATTATGGACTGTGTCAGGGCCTGAGTTAAGAGTAGTGTCAAGGCCTTAATTTGGGAGAGTGTCACTGTCTGAGTTGGGAGTAGTGTCAGACCCTTAGTTAAGGGACAGCGTCAGTGTCTGAGTTAGGAATAGTGCCAGAGCCTAAGTTACGGACAGTGCCAGGGCCTGAGTTAGGAGTAGTCTGAGACTGGTAGTTAGTACCCGTGTAAGGGCCTGAGTTGTGAGTAGTTTCAGGGCCTTAGTTAGCGAAAGTGTCAATGCCGGAATTGGGAGTAATGTCAGGGCTTACTTAGGGAGAGTGTCAGTGCCTGAGGTGGAAGTAGTATCAGGGCCTTAGTTAAGGACAGTGTCAGTGCCTGAGTTCGGAGTACTGTCAGGGCATATTTCGGGACAGTCTCAGTGCCTATTTTGGGAGTAGTGTCACGGCCTTAGTTAGTGACATTGTCAGTGCCTGAGTAAGGAGTAGTGTCCGGGCCTTAGTTAGGGACAGTGTCAGTTGCTTAGTTAGGAGTAGTGTCAGGGCCTAAGTTAGGGCCAGTGTCAGTGCCTGAGTCAGGAGTAGAGTCAGGGCCTAAGTTAGGGACAGTGTCATTGCTTGAGATAGGAGTAGTGTCAGGGCCTTAGTTAGGAGTAGCATCAGTGCCTTCGTTAGGTATTGTATCAGCGCCTCAGTTGGGAATAGTTTCAGGGCCTTATTTAGGACAGTGTTAGTGCCTGAGTTAGGAGTTGTGTCGGCCTTAGTTAGGGACCTTTTCAGGGCCTGAGTTAGGAGTAACGTCAGGGCCTTCCTTAAGTATTGTGTCAGCGCCTGAGTTAGGACTAGTGTCAGGGCCTTAGTTAGGGACACTGTCAGGGCATGATTTAGGAGTTGTGTTAGGGCGTGAGCTATGAATAGTGTCAGGGCCTTAGTTAGTGACAGTGTCAGTGCTGAGTTTGGAGTAGTATCAGGGCCTTAGTTAGAGACAGTGTCAGGGCCTGAGTTAGGTGTATGTCAGGGCCTTAGTTAGGGACAGTGTCAGTGGCTGATTTAGGAGTAGTGTCAGAGGCTTTGTTAGGGACAGTGTCAGGGCCTGAGTTAAGAGTAGTGTCACAGCTTTAGTTAGGACCAGTGTCAGGGCCTTAGTTAAGTCCAACATCAGCGCCTATGATAGGAATCAGATCAGGACCTGTGTTACAGGTAATGTCAGGGCCTTATTTAAGAACAGTGTCAGGGCCTGAGTCCTGACTTACTCCTTACTCTCCTCACTAAGGACTTTTGACACTACTGCTAATTCTGGCCCTGATAATGTCCCTAACTAAGGCCCTGACACTTTCCCTGGCTAAGGCCCTGAACTTCTCCTAAGTCAGGCCCTGATACTGTCCCTAACAATGGCCCTGACACTACACCTAACGTAGGCCCCGACACGATACCTAACAAAGGCTTTGTTGCTAGTCCAAACTAAAGCCCTAAAATTGGTCCTAAATAAGTCCTTGACACTAATCGCCTTGAAACTTTCCCTAACGTAGGCGCTGCTACCATCAATATCTAAAGTCCTGACATTATCCTGAGCTAATATCCTGACCCATGTCTTACCAAGGTCCTGAAACTCTCCCAAAGTTAGCCCTGACACTGTCCCTAAGTGAGGCCCTGAGGCTGTCCCTCACAGAGGTCCTGATAATGTCTTTAACTAAACTCTAATGCTGATCTTACAGAGACCCTTATGTTGATCCTATGTCATGCCCTGACGCTGTCCGTAGCTAAGGCCCTGACTCTAGGCATCACTCAGGTCCTGTCGCTCTCCCTAAGTCAGGCTAAGACTCTGTCCCTACCTGAAGCCCTGACGCTGGGCCTAAATTAGGCACTGATGCTCTAATTAGCTATGGTCTTGACAGTATCCCTAGGTCATTTCCTGACACTATCCCTAGATCTTAACCTAAACTTGTCTTTAGCTACTGTCGAGCCTCTTATGCTAACTAAATCCCTAATGCTGTCTCTAACTAAGAGCCTGAAATTAGGCCCGAGGCCGTCAACCTGTCCCTAACTGAGGTTGGAGGCTCATCCTAACTGAGGCGCTGACACTGTCCCTAACTAAAGCCCTGACACTACACCTAACTCAGTCCCTGACACTGTACTTTACAAGGGCTCTGATGCTAGTCCTAACTCAGGCCCTGACACTGTCTCTAAGTAAGGCTCAGAACTTGCCCCTAAATAGGCCCTGCTGTCAGCAATAACTAAAAACTGGACACTAGCCTGAGTTAATATCCTGACATATTTCTAACCAAGGTCCTGACACTGTGCCTAAGAAAGCCCTGTCGCTGTCCCTATGTTAAGAACTGAGGCTGTCCCTAACTCAGGCCCTGAAGCTTTCCCTAACTGAGGCCTTGAAGCTGTGACTAAGTCAGGCCCTGATCATATCTGTAACAAAGACGCTAAGGCTGATCCAACAGAGGCGCTGATTCTGTTCCTAAGTCATGCCCTGACAGTGTCCTCAGCTAAGGGCCTGACGCTAGGCCTCACTCAGGCCCTGTCGCTCTCCCTAAGTCAGGCTCTGATGCTGTCCCTACCTGAAGCCCTGACACTGGTTCTAAATAAGGATCTGATACTCTCAGGAACTAAGGTTTTGACACTATGCTTAGGTCCTTTCCTGACACGCTGCCTAGACCATGACCTGACCCTGTCCCTAGCAAATGTCGTGCCTCTTATGCTAACTACAGCCCTGCTGCTGTCCTTAACTAAGGGCCTAAAATTACTCTCGAGGCTGTGACCCTGTCCGTACCTAAGGCCTCGATGTTCGTCCTAATTCAGGGCCTGACACTGTCCCTAACTAAGGCCCTGCTGCCGTCAATATCTAAAGTCCTGACACTATCCTGAGCTAATTTCCTGACCCATCTCTTACCAAGGTCCTGAAACTGTCCCTAAGGAAGCCCTGATGCTGTCTCTAAGTGAGGCCTTGAGGCTGTCCCTAACAGAGGCCCTGAGAATATCTTTAACATAGCCCCTGAGGCTGATCCTACCGTGGCTCTTATGCTGCTCCTAAGTCATGCCCTGACACTGTCTCTAGCTAAGGCCCTGACGCTAGGCCTCACTCAGGCCCTGTCCCACTCCCAAAGTCAGGCTCTGACGCTCTTCCTACCCGAAGCCCTGACACTCACTGCTCCTAAATTAGGTCCTGATGTGCTAAGTAACTAAGGTCTTGACACTATCCCTAGGTCATTTCCTGACACTCTCCCTAGACCTTAACCTAACCTTCTCTTTAGCTAATGTCGAGATTAGCTAAAGAGATTCTTTAGAACGAGATTCTTTCATCTTCTGAATATAGTTTTCTTCAAAACCTAATTTTTAGAGTGTTACTAACTTTAAACAAAATGTACTCAACTGCTGTGGAATATTCCTTCATAGGAGCGTGCATGGTTCACTTCTGCATCTGCTTCTGGTGGTGTTCAGGTTGCTTTCAGCTGTAGATCCCCTTATGCTAGCTAAATCCCTGATTCTGTCCCTAAATGAGGCCCTGAATTTAGGTCCGAGGCCGTGAACCTGTCCCTAACTGAGGCCTGGAGGCTCGTCCTAATGCAGGCCCTGACACTGTCCCTAACTAAGGCTCTGACACTACACCTAGCTCAGTCACTGTCACTGTACCTAACAAAGGCTCTGATGCTAGTCCTAACTTAGGCCCTGACACTGCCTCTAACTAAGGCCCTGCTGCCGTCAATATCTGAACACCTGATATTCTCCTGAGCTAATAGCCTGACCCATGTCTTCCCAAGGTCCTGAAACTTTCCCAAAGTAAGCCCTGACGCTGTCCCTAAGTGAGGCCTTGAGGCTATCCCTAACGGAGGCCCTGATAATAGCTTTAACGAAGACCCTAATGCTGATCCTACAGAGGCCTTTCTGCTGCTCCTAAGTCATGCCCTGATACTGTCCCTTACTCAGGCCCTAAAGGTAGGCCTCACTTAGGCCCTGTTGCTGTACCTTAGTTAGGCTCTGATGCTGTCCATACATCAAGCCCTGGCACTGGTCCTGATTAAGGCACTCACGCTGCTGCTAACTAAGGCCCTGATGCTCTCAATAACTAAGGTCTTCTCGTTATCCCTTGGTCATTTCCTTTCCCTATCTCTGGCCTGGAACCTGACCCTGTCCCGAGATAGTCTCCTGCATCTTATGCTAAATGAAACCCTAATGCTCTCCCTAACTGAGGCCCTGACTACTCCTAACTAAGGCCATGACACTGAATCTAACAAAGGCCCGGAATCTGTCCTTAATATAGGCCCTGCTGCCAGCAATAACTAAAATCCTGACACTCTCCTGAGCTAATATCCTGACTCATTTCTAACCAAGGTCCTGACACTGTCCCTAAGGAAGCCCTGTCGCTGTCTTTAAGTGAAGCCCTGAGGCTGTCTGTAACTCAGACCCTGAAGCTTTCCCTAACTGAGGCCTTGACGCTGTGACTAACTAGGGCTCCGGTCATGTCTTTAACTAAGAACCTAAAGCTGATCCAACAAAGGAACTGATGCTGCTCCTAAGTCATTCCCTGACAGTGTCCCCAGCTAAGGGCCTGACATTAGGCCTCACTCAGGCCCTGTCGCTCTCCCTAAGTCAGGCCCTGATGCTGTCCCTACCTGAAGCCCTAACACTGCTTCTGAATAAGTCCCTGAGGGTCTCAGTAACAAAGGTCTTCACACTATCCTTAGGTCATTTCCTGACACGATTCCAAGCCTTTACCCTAACCCTGTCCCGAGCTAATGTCCTACCTCTTATGCTAACTAAAGACCTTATGCTGTGCCTAATTCAGGCACTGAATTTAGTCCCAAGGCCGCTAGACTGTCCCTAACTCGGCTCGATGCCCTTATCGTCACAATGTTCCATGACCACTGTCATCACAATGCTCAACGCCCTTTTCATCAGAATGCTCCACGCCCTTGTCATCACAATGCTCCATAACCCCTGTCATCACAATGCTCCATGACCTTTGTCATCGCAATGCTACATGCCATTGTCATCACAATGCTCCATGCCCTTATCATCACAATGCTCCATGACCCCTTTCATCACATGACCCTTGTCTAAAATGCTACATGCCTGTGAAATCACAAAGCTCCATGCCCCCTGTCATCACAAGTCTCCATGACTCTTGTCATCACAATGCTTCATGGCCCCTGTCATTCAAAATGCCATATGACCACTGTCATCAAAATGTTCCATGGCCCTTGTCATCACAATGCCCCGTGACCCCTGTCATCACAATGTTCCAGGCCCCCTGTCATCACAATGAGCCATGACCCCTTTCATCACAATGCTCCAGTTCAGTTTTCATCACAATGCTCCAGTTCAGTTTTCATCACAATGCTCCATGACCCCTGTCATCACAATGTTCCCTGGCCTTTGTCATCACAATTCTCCATGGCCCCTGTAATCACAGTGCTCCATGACAACGTTCATCACATTGCTCCAGGACCACTGTCATCATAATGCCACATGAGCCCTGTCATCACAATGCTCCATGGCCCTTGTCATCACAATGCTCCATGATCCTTGTAATCAAAATGCTCCTTGACCTTTTCATCACAATGTTACAGTACCCCTTTCTTCACAATGCTCCATGCCGCTGGTCACCACAATGCTCCATGACCTCTGTCATCACAATGCTCCATGTCCCTTGTCATTAAAATGCTCCATGGCCCCTGTCATCACAATGCTGCATGATCCTTATAATCTCAATGCTCCATGGTCCTCGTCATCACAAATCTCCACGCATTTGTCATCACAATGCTCCATGACCCCTGTCATCCCAATGCTCCATAGCACTTTTCATCACAATGCTACATGACCACTTTTATCACAATGTTCCATGACCACTTTCATCACAATGCTCCATGACCACTTTCATCACAATGCCCCATGACCCCTGTCATCAAAATGCTCCATGGCCCTTGTCACCACAATGCTCCAGGACCCGTCATCACAATTCTCCATGGCCCTTGTCATCACAGTGCTCCATGGCGCTTGTCATCACAATGATCCAGAGCCTTAGTGCTTGAGTTGGGATTAGTATCATTGCCTCAGTTAGGGACACTGTCATTGCCTGAATTGGGAGTAGTGTCAGAACCTTAGCTAGGGACAGTGCCAGGGCAAGTTGGGAGTAGTGCCTGTGCCTTAGTTAGGGACAGCGCCAGTGCTTGCGTTGGGAGTAGTGTCAGGGCCATAGTTAGGGACAGTGTCAGTGGCTGAGATGGGAATAGTGTCAGGGCCTTAGTTACGGACATTGTCAGTGCCTAAGTTGGGATTTTTGTCAGGGTCTTTATTATGGACAGTGTCAGGGCCTGAGTTAAGAGTAGTGTCAAGGCCTTAATTTGGAAGAGTGTCAGTGTCTCAGTTTGGAGTAGTGTCAGACCCTTACTTAGGAACAGCGTCAGTGCCTGAGTTGGGAGTAGTGACATGGCCTAAGTTATGGACAGTGTCAGGGACTGAGTTAGGAATAGTCTCAGGACCTTAGTTAGGGACAGTGTCAGTGACTTTGTTAGGAATAGTGTCAGGGTCTAAGTTAGGAGTAGTCTGAGACCGGTAGTTAGGAACAGTGTCAGGGCCTGAGTTGTGAGTAGTTTCAGGGCCTTAGTTAGAGAAAGTGTCAGTGCCGGAGGTGGGAGTTATGTCAGGGCCTTAGTTAGGGACAGTGTCAGTGCCTGAGTTGGGAGTAGTGTCAGGGCCTAGTTAGGGACAGTGTCAGTGCCTGAGTTGGAAGTAGTGTCAGGGCATTAGGGACAGTGTCAGTGGCTGAGATGGGAGTAGTGTCAGGGTCTTAGTTAGGGAGAGTGTCAGTGCCTGTGTTGGGAGAAGTATCAGGCCCTTCGTTAGGGACAGTGTCAGGGTCTCAGGTAGAAGTAGTCTCAGGGCCTTAGTTAGGTAGCGTGTCAGTGCCTAAGTAAGTAGTAGTGGGAGGGCCTTCGTTAGGGACAGTGTCAATGCCTGTGTTGGGAGTAGTGTCAGAGCCTTAGTTAGGGACAGCGTCAGTGCCTGTGTTGGGAGTAGTGTCAGGGCCTTACTTAGGGACAGCGTCCGTGCCTGGGATAGGAGTAGTGTGATGGCCGTAGTTAGGGACACTCTCAGTGCCAGAGTTGGGGGTAGTGGCAGGCCTCTGTTAGGGACTGTGCCAGGGCCTGAGTTAAGAATAGTGTCAAGTCCTTAGTTAGGGACAGTGTTAGTGCCTGAGTTGAGAGTAATGTCAGGGCCTTAGTTAGGGACAATGTCAGTGCCTGAGTTGGGAGTAGTGTCAGGACCTTAATTAGGGAGAGTGTCAGTGCCTGAGTTGGGAGTAGTGCCAGTGCCTTAGTTAGAGACAGCGCCAGTGCCTGAGTTGGGAGTAGTGTCAGGGCCATAGTTAGGGATGGTGTCAGTTGCTGAGATGGAAGTAGTGTCAGGCCCTTAGTTACGGACAGTGCCAGGGCCTGAGTTGGGATTAGTTTCAGGGTCTTTATTATGGACTGTGTCAGGGCCTGAGTTAAGAGTAGTGTCAAGGCCTTAATTTGGGAGAGTGTCACTGTCTGAGTTGGGAGTAGTGTCAGACCCTTAGTTAAGGGACAGCGTCAGTGTCTGAGTTAGGAATAGTGCCAGAGCCTAAGTTACGGACAGTGCCAGGGCCTGAGTTAGGAGTAGTCTGAGACTGGTAGTTAGTACCCGTGTAAGGGCCTGAGTTGTGAGTAGTTTCAGGGCCTTAGTTAGCGAAAGTGTCAATGCCGGAATTGGGAGTAATGTCAGGGCTTACTTAGGGAGAGTGTCAGTGCCTGAGGTGGAAGTAGTATCAGGGCCTTAGTTAAGGACAGTGTCAGTGCCTGAGTTCGGAGTACTGTCAGGGCATATTTCGGGACAGTCTCAGTGCCTATTTTGGGAGTAGTGTCACGGCCTTAGTTAGTGACATTGTCAGTGCCTGAGTAAGGAGTAGTGTCCGGGCCTTAGTTAGGGACAGTGTCAGTTGCTTAGTTAGGAGTAGTGTCAGGGCCTAAGTTAGGGCCAGTGTCAGTGCCTGAGTCAGGAGTAGAGTCAGGGCCTAAGTTAGGGACAGTGTCATTGCTTGAGATAGGAGTAGTGTCAGGGCCTTAGTTAGGAGTAGCATCAGTGCCTTCGTTAGGTATTGTATCAGCGCCTCAGTTGGGAATAGTTTCAGGGCCTTATTTAGGACAGTGTTAGTGCCTGAGTTAGGAGTTGTGTCGGCCTTAGTTAGGGACCTTTTCAGGGCCTGAGTTAGGAGTAACGTCAGGGCCTTCCTTAAGTATTGTGTCAGCGCCTGAGTTAGGACTAGTGTCAGGGCCTTAGTTAGGGACACTGTCAGGGCATGATTTAGGAGTTGTGTTAGGGCGTGAGCTATGAATAGTGTCAGGGCCTTAGTTAGTGACAGTGTCAGTGCTGAGTTTGGAGTAGTATCAGGGCCTTAGTTAGAGACAGTGTCAGGGCCTGAGTTAGGTGTATGTCAGGGCCTTAGTTAGGGACAGTGTCAGTGGCTGATTTAGGAGTAGTGTCAGAGGCTTTGTTAGGGACAGTGTCAGGGCCTGAGTTAAGAGTAGTGTCACAGCTTTAGTTAGGACCAGTGTCAGGGCCTTAGTTAAGTCCAACATCAGCGCCTATGATAGGAATCAGATCAGGACCTGTGTTACAGGTAATGTCAGGGCCTTATTTAAGAACAGTGTCAGGGCCTGAGTCCTGACTTACTCCTTACTCTCCTCACTAAGGACTTTTGACACTACTGCTAATTCTGGCCCTGATAATGTCCCTAACTAAGGCCCTGACACTTTCCCTGGCTAAGGCCCTGAACTTCTCCTAAGTCAGGCCCTGATACTGTCCCTAACAATGGCCCTGACACTACACCTAACTGAGGCGCCGACACGATACCTAACAAAGGCTTTGTTGCTAGTCCAAACTAAAGCCCTAAAATTGGTCCTAAATAAGTCCTTGACACTAATCGCCTTGAAACTTTCCCTAACGTAGGCGCTGCTACCATCAATATCTAAAGTCCTGACATTATCCTGAGCTAATATCCTGACCCATGTCTTACCAAGGTCCTGAAACTCTCCCAAAGTTAACCCTGACACTGTCCCTAAGTGAGGCCCTGAGGCTGTCCCTCACAGAGGTCCTGATAATGTCTTTAACTAAACTCTAATGCTGATCTTACAGAGACCCTTATGTTGATCCTATGTCATGCCCTGACGCTGTCCGTAGCTAAGGCCCTGACTCTAGGCATCACTCAGGTCCTGTCGCTCTCCCTAAGTCAGGCTAAGACTCTGTCCCTACCTGAAGCCCTGACGCTGGGCCTAAATTAGGCACTGATGCTCTAATTAGCTATGGTCTTGACAGTATCCCTAGGTCATTTCCTGACACTATCCCTAGATCTTAACCTAAACTTGTCTTTAGCTACTGTCGAGCCTCTTATGCTAACTAAATCCCTAATGCTGTCTCTAACTAAGAGCCTGAAATTAGGCCCGAGGCCGTCAACCTGTCCCTAACTGAGGTTGGAGGCTCATCCTAACTGAGGCCCTGACACTGTCCCTAACTAAAGCCCTGACACTACACCTAACTCAGTCCCTGACACTGTACTTTACAAGGGCTCTGATGCTAGTCCTAACTCAGGCCCTGACACTGTCTCTAAGTAAGGCTCAGAACTTGCCCCTAAATAGGCCCTGCTGTCAGCAATAACTAAAAACTGGACACTAGCCTGAGTTAATATCCTGACATATTTCTAACCAAGGTCCTGACACTGTGCCTAAGAAAGCCCTGTCGCTGTCCCTATGTTAAGAACTGAGGCTGTCCCTAACTCAGGCCCTGAAGCTTTCCCTAACTGAGGCCTTGAAGCTGTGACTAAGTCAGGCCCTGATCATATCTGTAACAAAGACGCTAAGGCTGATCCAACAGAGGCGCTGATTCTGTTCCTAAGTCATGCCCTGACAGTGTCCTCAGCTAAGGGCCTGACGCTAGGCCTCACTCAGGCCCTGTCGCTCTCCCTAAGTCAGGCTCTGATGCTGTCCCTACCTGAAGCCCTGACACTGGTTCTAAATAAGGATCTGATACTCTCAGGAACTAAGGTTTTGACACTATGCTTAGGTCCTTTCCTGACACGCTGCCTAGACCATGACCTGACCCTGTCCCTAGCAAATGTCGTGCCTCTTATGCTAACTACAGCCCTGCTGCTGTCCTTAACTAAGGGCCTAAAATTACTCTCGAGGCTGTGACCCTGTCCGTACCTAAGGCCTCGATGTTCGTCCTAATTCAGGGCCTGACACTGTCCCTAACTAAGGCCCTGCTGCCGTCAATATCTAAAGTCCTGACACTATCCTGAGCTAATTTCCTGACCCATCTCTTACCAAGGTCCTGAAACTGTCCCTAAGGAAGCCCTGATGCTGTCTCTAAGTGAGGCCTTGAGGCTGTCCCTAACAGAGGCCCTGAGAATATCTTTAACATAGCCCCTGAGGCTGATCCTACCGTGGCTCTTATGCTGCTCCTAAGTCATGCCCTGACACTGTCTCTAGCTAAGGCCCTGACGCTAGGCCTCACTCAGGCCCTGTCCCACTCCCAAAGTCAGGCTCTGACGCTCTTCCTACCCGAAGCCCTGACACTCACTGCTCCTAAATTAGGTCCTGATGTGCTAAGTAACTAAGGTCTTGACACTATCCCTAGGTCATTTCCTGACACTCTCCCTAGACCTTAACCTAACCTTCTCTTTAGCTAATGTCGAGATTAGCTAAAGAGATTCTTTAGAACGAGATTCTTTCATCTTCTGAATATAGTTTTCTTCAAAACCTAATTTTTAGAGTGTTACTAACTTTAAACAAAATGTACTCAACTGCTGTGGAATATTCCTTCATAGGAGCGTGCATGGTTCACTTCTGCATCTGCTTCTGGTGGTGTTCAGGTTGCTTTCAGCTGTAGATCCCCTTATGCTAGCTAAATCCCTGATTCTGTCCCTAAATGAGGCCCTGAATTTAGGTCCGAGGCCGTGAACCTGTCCCTAACTGAGGCCTGGAGGCTCGTCCTAATGCAGGCCCTGACACTGTCCCTAACTAAGGCTCTGACACTACACCTAGCTCAGTCACTGTCACTGTACCTAACAAAGGCTCTGATGCTAGTCCTAACTTAGGCCCTGACACTGCCTCTAACTAAGGCCCTGCTGCCGTCAATATCTGAACACCTGATATTCTCCTGAGCTAATAGCCTGACCCATGTCTTCCCAAGGTCCTGAAACTTTCCCAAAGTAAGCCCTGACGCTGTCCCTAAGTGAGGCCTTGAGGCTATCCCTAACGGAGGCCCTGATAATAGCTTTAACGAAGACCCTAATGCTGATCCTACAGAGGCCTTTATGCTGCTCCTAAGTCATGCCCTGATACTGTCCCTTACTCAGGCCCTAAAGATAGGCCTCACTTAGGCCCTGTTGCTGTACCTTAGTTAGGCTCTGACGCTGTCCATACATCAAAGCCCTGGCACTGGTCCTGATTAAGGCGCTCACGCTGCTGCTAACTAAGGCCCTGATGCTCTCAATAACTAAGGTCTTCTCGTTATCCCTTGGTCATTTCCTTTCCCTATCTCTGGCCTGGAACCTGACCCTGTCCCGAGATAGTCTCCTGCATCTTATGCTAAATGAAACCCTAATGCTCTCCCTAACTGAGGCCCTGACTACTCCTAACTAAGGCCATGACACTGAATCTAACAAAGGCCCGGAATCTGTCCTTAATATAGGCCCTGCTGCCAGCAATAACTAAAATCCTGACACTCTCCTGAGCTAATATCCTGACTCATTTCTAACCAAGGTCCTGACACTGTCCCTAAGAAAGCCCTGTCGCTGTCTTTAAGTGAAGCCCTGAGGCTGTCTGTAACTCAGACCCTGAAGCTTTCCCTAACTGAGGCCTTGACGCTGTGACTAACTAGGGCTCCGGTCATGTCTTTAACTAAGAACCTAAAGCTGATCCAACAAAGGCACTGATGCTGCTCCTAAGTCATTCCCTGACAGTGTCCCCAGCTAAGGGCCTGACATTAGGCCTCACTCAGGCCCTGTCGCTCTCCCTAAGTCAGGCCCTGATGCTGTCCCTACCTGAAGCCCTAACACTGCTTCTGAATAAGTCCCTGAGGGTCTCAGTAACAAAGGTCTTCACACTATCCTTAGGTCATTTCCTGACACGATTCCAAGCCTTTACCCTAACCCTGTCCCGAGCTAATGTCCTACTTCTTATGCTAACTAAAGACCTTATGCTGTGCCTAATTCAGGCACTGAATTTAGTCCCAAGGCCGCTAGACTGTCCCTAACTCGGCTCGATGCCCTTATCGTCACAATGTTCCATGACCACTGTCATCACAATGCTCAACGCCCTTTTCATCAGAAAGCTCCACGCCCTTGTCATCACAATGCTCCATAACCCCTGTCATCACAATGCTCCATGACCTTTGTCATCGCAATGCTACATGCCATTGTCATCACAATGCTCCATGCCCTTATCATCACAATGCTCCATGACCCCTTTCATCACAATGCTCCATGACCCTTGTCTAAAATGCTACATGCCTGTGAAATCACAAAGCTCCATGCCCCCTGTCATCACAAGTCTCCATGACTCTTGTCATCACAATGCTTCATGGCCCCTGTCATTCAAAATGCCATATGACCACTGTCATCAAAATGTTCCATGGCCCTTGTCATCACAATGCCCCGTGACCCCTGTCATCACAATGTTCCAGGCCCCCTGTCATCACAATGAGCCATGACCCCTTTCATCACAATGCTCCAGGTCAGTTTTCATCACAATGCTCCATGACCCCTGTCATCACAATGTTCCCTGGCCTTTGTCATCACAATTCTCCATGGCCCCTGTAATCACAGTGCTCCATGACAACGTTCATCACATTGCTCCAGGACCACTGTCATCATAATGCCACATGAGCCCTGTCATCACAATGCTCCATGGCCCTTGTCATCACAATGCTCCATGATCCTTGTAATCAAAATGCTCCTTGACCCTTTCATCACAATGTTACAGTACACCTTTCTTCACAATGCTCCATGCCGCTGGTCACCACAATGCTCCATGACCTCTGTCATCACAATGCTCCATGCCCCTTGTCATTAAAATGCTCCATGGCCCCTGTCATCACAATGCTGCATGATCCTTATAATCTCAATGCTCCATGGTCCTCGTCATCACAAATCTCCACGCATTTGTCATCACAATGCTCCATGACCCCTGTCATCCCAATGCTCCATAGCACTTTTCATCACAATGCTACATGACCACTTTTATCACAATGTTCCATGACCACTTTCATCACAATGCTCCATGACCACTTTCATCACAATGCCCCATGACCCCTGTCATCAAAATGCTCCATGGCCCTTGTCACCACAATGCTCCAGGACCCGTCATCACAATTCTCCATGGCCCTTGTCATCACAGTGCTCCATGGCGCTTGTCATCACAATGATCCAGAGCCTTAGTGCTTGAGTTGGGATTAGTATCATTGCCTCAGTTAGGGACACTGTCATTGCCTGAATTGGGAGTAGTGTCAGAACCTTAGCTAGGGACAGTGCCAGGGCAAGTTGGGAGTAGTGCCTGTGCCTTAGTTAGGGACAGCGCCAGTGCTTGCGTTGGGAGTAGTGTCAGGGCCATAGTTAGGGACAGTGTCAGTGGCTGAGATGGGAATAGTGTCAGGGCCTTAGTTACGGACATTGTCAGTGCCTAAGTTGGGATTTTTGTCAGGGTCTTTATTATGGACAGTGTCAGGGCCTGAGTTAAGAGTAGTGTCAAGGCCTTAATTTGGAAGAGTGTCAGTGTCTCAGTTTGGAGTAGTGTCAGACCCTTACTTAGGAACAGCGTCAGTGCCTGAGTTGGGAGTAGTGACATGGCCTAAGTTATGGACAGTGTCAGGGACTGAGTTAGGAATAGTCTCAGGACCTTAGTTAGGGACAGTGTCAGTGACTTTGTTAGGAATAGTGTCAGGGTCTAAGTTAGGAGTAGTCTGAGACCGGTAGTTAAGAACAGTGTCAGGGCCTGAGTTGTGAGTAGTTTCAGGGCCTTAGTTAGAGAAAGTGTCAGTGCCGGAGGTGGGAGTTATGTCAGGGCCTTAGTTAGGGACAGTGTCAGTGCCTGAGTTGGGAGTAGTGTCAGGGCCTAGTTAGGGACAGTGTCAGTGCCTGAGTTGGAAGTAGTGTCAGGGCATTAGGGACAGTGTCAGTGGCTGAGATGGGAGTAGTGTCAGGGTCTTAGTTAGGGAGAGTGTCAGTGCCTGAGTTGGGAATAGTCTCAGGGTCTTTTTGGGGGACAGCATCAGGGCATGAGTTAAAAGTAGAGTCAAGGCCTTAGTTAGGGAGAGTGTCCGTGCCTGTGTTGGGAGAAGTATCAGGCCCTTCGTTAGGGACAGTGTCAGGGTCTCAGGTAGAAGTAGTCTCAGGGCCTTAGTTAGGTAGCGTGTCAGTGCCTAAGTAAGTAGTAGTGGGAGGGCCTTCGTTAGGGACAGTGTCAATGCCTGTGTTGGGAGTAGTGTCAGAGCCTTAGTTAGGGACAGCGTCAGTGCCTGTGTTGGGAGTAGTGTCAGGGCCTTACTTAGGGACAGCGTCCGTGCCTGAGATAGGAGTAGTGTGATGGCCGTAGTTAGGGACACTCTCAGTGCCAGAGTTGGGGGTAGTGGCAGGCCTCTGTTAGGGACTGTGCCAGGGCCTGAGTTAAGAATAGTGTCAAGTCCTTAGTTAGGGACAGTGTTAGTGCCTGAGTTGAGAGTAATGTCAGGGCCTTAGTTAGGGACAATGTCAGTGCCTGAGTTGGGAGTAGTGTCAGGACCTTAATTAGGGAGAGTGTCAGTGCCTGAGTTGGGAGTAGTGCCAGTGCCTTAGTTAGAGACAGCGCCAGTGCCTGAGTTGGGAGTAGTGTCAGGGCCATAGTTAGGGATGGTGTCAGTTGCTGAGATGGAAGTAGTGTCAGGCCCTTAGTTACGGACAGTGCCAGGGCCTGAGTTGGGATTAGTTTCAGGGTCTTTATTATGGACTGTGTCAGGGCCTGAGTTAAGAGTAGTGTCAAGGCCTTAATTTGGGAGAGTGTCACTGTCTGAGTTGGGAGTAGTGTCAGACCCTTAGTTAAGGGACAGCGTCAGTGTCTGAGTTAGGAATAGTGCCAGAGCCTAAGTTACGGACAGTGCCAGGGCCTGAGTTAGGAGTAGTCTGAGACTGGTAGTTAGTACCCGTGTAAGGGCCTGAGTTGTGAGTAGTTTCAGGGCCTTAGTTAGCGAAAGTGTCAATGCCGGAATTGGGAGTAATGTCAGGGCTTACTTAGGGAGAGTGTCAGTGCCTGAGGTGGAAGTAGTATCAGGGCCTTAGTTAAGGACAGTGTCAGTGCCTGAGTTCGGAGTACTGTCAGGGCATATTTCGGGACAGTCTCAGTGCCTATTTTGGGAGTAGTGTCACGGCCTTAGTTAGTGACATTGTCAGTGCCTGAGTAAGGAGTAGTGTCCGGGCCTTAGTTAGGGACAGTGTCAGTTGCTTAGTTAGGAGTAGTGTCAGGGCCTAAGTTAGGGCCAGTGTCAGTGCCTGAGTCAGGAGTAGAGTCAGGGCCTAAGTTAGGGACAGTGTCATTGCTTGAGATAGGAGTAGTGTCAGGGCCTTAGTTAGGAGTAGCATCAGTGCCTTCGTTAGGTATTGTATCAGCGCCTCAGTTGGGAATAGTTTCAGGGCCTTATTTAGGCCAGTGTTAGTGCCTGAGTTAGGAGTTGTGTCGGCCTTAGTTAGGGACCTTTTCAGGGCCTGAGTTAGGAGTAACGTCAGGGCCTTCCTTAAGTATTGTGTCAGCGCCTGAGTTAGGACTAGTGTCAGGGCCTTAGTTAGGGACACTGTCAGGGCATGATTTAGGAGTTGTGTTAGGGCGTGAGCTATGAATAGTGTCAGGGCCTTAGTTAGTGACAGTGTCAGTGCTGAGTTTGGAGTAGTATCAGGGCCTTAGTTAGAGACAGTGTCAGGGCCTGAGTTAGGTGTATGTCAGGGCCTTAGTTAGGGACAGTGTCAGTGGCTGATTTAGGAGTAGTGTCAGAGGCTTTGTTAGGGACAGTGTCAGGGCCTGAGTTAAGAGTAGTGTCACAGCTTTAGTTAGGACCAGTGTCAGGGCCTTAGTTAAGTCCAACATCAGCGCCTATGATAGGAATCAGATCAGGACCTGTGTTACAGGTAATGTCAGGGCCTTATTTAAGAACAGTGTCAGGGCCTGAGTCCTGACTTACTCCTTACTCTCCTCACTAAGGACTTTTGACACTACTGCTAATTCTGGCCCTGATAATGTCCCTAACTAAGGCCCTGACACTTTCCCTGGCTAAGGCCCTGAACTTCTCCTAAGTCAGGCCCTGATACTGTCCCTAACAATGGCCCTGACACTACACCTAACGTAGGCCCCGACACGATACCTAACAAAGGCTTTGTTGCTAGTCCAAACTAAAGCCCTAAAATTGGTCCTAAATAAGTCCTTGACACTAATCGCCTTGAAACTTTCCCTAACGTAGGCGCTGCTACCATCAATATCTAAAGTCCTGACATTATCCTGAGCTAATATCCTGACCCATGTCTTACCAAGGTCCTGAAACTCTCCCAAAGTTAGCCCTGACACTGTCCCTAAGTGAGGCCCTGAGGCTGTCCCTCACAGAGGTCCTGATAATGTCTTTAACTAAACTCTAATGCTGATCTTACAGAGACCCTTATGTTGATCCTATGTCATGCCCTGACGCTGTCCGTAGCTAAGGCCCTGACTCTAGGCATCACTCAGGCCCTGTCGCTCTCCCTAAGTCAGGCTAAGACTCTGTCCCTACCTGAAGCCCTGACGCTGGGCCTAAACTAGGCACTGATGCTCTAATTAGCTATGGTCTTGACAGTATCCCTAGGTCATTTCCTGACACTATCCCTAGATCTTAACCTAAACTTGTCTTTAGCTACTGTCGAGCCTCTTATGCTAACTAAATCCCTGATGCTGTCTCTAAGTAAGAGCCTGAAATTAGGCCCGAGGCCGTCAACCTGTCCCTAACTGAGGTTGGAGGCTCATCCTAACTGAGGCGCTGACACTGTCCCTAACTAAAGCCCTGACACTACACCTAACTCAGTCCCTGACACTGTACTTTACAAGGGCTCTGATGCTAGTCCTAACTCAGGCCCTGACACTGTCTCTAAGTAAGGCTCAGAACTTGCCCCTAAATAGGCCCTGCTGTCAGCAATAACTAAAAACTGGACACTAGCCTGAGTTAATATCCTGACATATTTCTAACCAAGGTCCTGACACTGTCCCTAAGAAAGCCCTGTCGCTGTCCCTATGTTAAGAACTGAGGCTGTCCCTAACTCAGGCCCTGAAGCTTTCCCTAACTGAGGCCTTGAAGCTGTGACTAAGTCAGGCCCTGATCATATCTGTAACAAAGACGCTAAGGCTGATCCAACAGAGGCGCTGATTCTGTTCCTAAGTCATGCCCTGACAGTGTCCTCAGCTAAGGGCCTGACGCTAGGCCTCACTCAGGCCCTGTCGCTCTCCCTAAGTCAGGCTCTGATGCTGTCCCTACCTGAAGCCCTGACACTGGTTCTAAATAAGGATCTGATACTCTCAGGAACTAAGGTTTTGACACTATGCTTAGGTCCTTTCCTGACACGCTGCCTAGACCATGACCTGACCCTGTCCCTAGCAAATGTCGTGCCTCTTATGCTAACTACAGCCCTGCTGCTGTCCTTAACTAAGGGCCTAAAATTACTCTCGAGGCTGTGACCCTGTCCGTACCTAAGGCCTCGATGTTCGTCCTAATTCAGGGCCTGACACTGTCCCTAACTAAGGCCCTGCTGCCGTCAATATCTAAAGTCCTGACACTATCCTGAGCTAATTTCCTGACCCATCTCTTACCAAGGTCCTGAAACTGTCCCTAAGGAAGCCCTGATGCTGTCTCTAAGTGAGGCCTTGAGGCTGTCCCTAACAGAGGCCCTGAGAATATCTTTAACGTAGCCCCTGAGGCTGATCCTACCGTGGCTCTTATGCTGCTCCTAAGTCATGCCCTGACACTGTCTCCAGCTAAGGCCCTGACGCTAGGCCTCACTCAGGCCCTGTCCCACTCCCGAAGTCAGGCTCTGACGCTCTTCCTACCCGAAGCCCTGACACTCACTGCTCCTAAATTAGGTCCTGATGTGCTAAGTAACTAAGGTCTTGACACTATCCCTAGGTCATTTCCTGACACTCTCCCTAGACCTTAACCTAACCTTCTCTTTAGCTAATGTCGAGATTAGCTAAAGAGATTCTTTAGAACGAGATTCTTTCATCTTCTGAATATAGTTTTCTTCAAAACCTAATTTTTAGAGTGTTACTAACTTTAAACAAAATGTACTCAACTGCTGTGGAATATTCCTTCATAGGAGCGTGCATGGTTCACTTCTGCATCTGCTTCTGGTGGTGTTCAGGTTGCTTTCAGCTGTAGATCCCCTTATGCTAGCTAAATCCCTGATTCTGTCCCTAAATGAGGCCCTGAATTTAGGTCCGAGGCCGTGAACCTGTCCCTAACTGAGGCCTGGAGGCTCGTCCTAATGCAGGCCCTGACACTGTCCCTAACTAAGGCTCTGACACTACACCTAGCTCAGTCACTGTCACTGTACCTAACAAAGGCTCTGATGCTAGTCCTAACTTAGGCCCTGACACTGCCTCTAACTAAGGCCCTGCTGCCGTCAATATCTGAACACCTGATATTCTCCTGAGCTAATAGCCTGACCCATGTCTTCCCAAGGTCCTGAAACTTTCCCAAAGTAAGCCCTGACGCTGTCCCTAAGTGAGGCCTTGAGGCTATCCCTAACGGAGGCCCTGATAATAGCTTTAACGAAGACCCTAATGCTGATCCTACAGAGGCCTTTATGCTGCTCCTAAGTCATGCCCTGATACTGTCCCTTACTCAGGCCCTAAAGATAGGCCTCACTTAGGCCCTGTTGCTGTACCTTAGTTAGGCTCTGATGCTGTCCATACATCAAGCCCTGGCACTGGTCCTGATTAAGGCGCTCACGCTGCTGCTAACTAAGGCCCTGATGCTCTCAATAACTAAGGTCTTCTCGTTATCCCTTGGTCATTTCCTTTCCCTATCTCTGGCCTGGAACCTGACCCTGTCCCGAGATAGTCTCCTGCATCTTATGCTAAATGAAACCCTAATGCTCTCCCTAACTGAGGCCCTGACTACTCCTAACTAAGGCCATGACACTGAATCTAACAAAGGCCCGGAATCTGTCCTTAATATAGGCCCTGCTGCCAGCAATAACTAAAATCCTGACACTCTCCTGAGCTAATATCCTGACTCATTTCTAACCAAGGTCCTGACACTGTCCCTAAGAAAGCCCTGTCGCTGTCTTTAAGTGAAGCCCTGAGGCTGTCTGTAACTCAGACCCTGAAGCTTTCCCTAACTGAGGCCTTGACGCTGTGACTAACTAGGGCTCCGGTCATGTCTTTAACTAAGAACCTAAAGCTGATCCAACAAAGGCACTGATGCTGCTCCTAAGTCATTCCCTGACAGTGTCCCCAGCTAAGTGCCTGACATTAGGCCTCACTCAGGCCCTGTCGCTCTCCCTAAGTCAGGCCCTGATGCTGTCCCTACCTGAAGCCCTAACACTGCTTCTGAATAAGTCCCTGAGGGTCTCAGTAACAAAGGTCTTCACACTATCCTTAGGTCATTTCCTGACACGATTCCAAGCCTTTACCCTAACCCTGTCCCGAGCTAATGTCCTACCTCTTATGCTAACTAAAGACCTTATGCTGTGCCTAATTCAGGCACTGAATTTAGTCCCAAGGACACTAGACTGTCCCTAACTCGGCTCGATGCCCTTATCGTCACAATGTTCCATGACCACTGTCATCACAATGCTCAACGCCCTTTTCATCAGAATGCTCCACGCCCTTGTCATCACAATGCTCCATAACCCCTGTCATCACAATGCTCCATGACCTTTGTCATCGCAATGCTACATGCCATTTTCATCACAATGCTCCATGCCCTTATCATCACAATGCTCCATGACCCCTTTCATCACAATGCTCCATGACCCTTGTCTAAAATGCTACATGCCTGTGAAATCACAAAGCTCCATGCCCCCTGTCATCACAAGTCTCCATGACTCTTGTCATCACAATGCTTCATGGCCCCTGTCATTCAAAATGCCATATGACCACTGTCATCAAAATGTTCCATGGCCCTTGTCATCACAATGCCCCGTGACCCCTGTCATCTCAATGTTCCAGGCCCCCTGTCATCACAATGAGCCATGACCCCTTTCATCACAATGCTCCAGGTCAGTTTTCATCACAATGCTCCATGACCCCTGTCATCACAATGTTCCCTGGCCTTTGTCATCACAATTCTCCATGGCCCCTGTAATCACAGTGCTCCATGACAACGTTCATCACATTGTTCCAGGACCACTGTCATCATAATGCCACATGAGCACTGTCATCACAATGCTCCATGGCCCTTGTCATCACAATGCTCCATGATCCTTGTAATCAAAATGCTCCTTGACCCTTTCATCACAATGTTACAGTACCCCTTTCTTCACAATGCTCCATGCCGCTGGTCACCACAATGCTCCATGACCTCTGTCATCACAATGCTCCATGTCCCTTGTCATTAAAATGCTCCATGGCCCCTGTCATCACAATGCTGCATGATCCTTATAATCTCAATGCTCCATGGTCCTCGTCATCACAAATCTCCACGCATTTGTCATCACAATGCTCCATGACCCCTGTCATCCCAATGCTCCATAGCACTTTTCATCACAATGCTACATGACCACTTTTATCACAATGTTCCATGACCACTTTCATCACAATGCTCCATGACCACTTTCATCACAATGCCCCATGACCCCTGTCATCAAAATGCTCCATGGCCCTTGTCACCACAATGCTCCAGGACCCGTCATCACAATTCTCCATGGCCCTTGTCATCACAGTGCTCCATGGCGCTTGTCATCACAATGATCCAGAGCCTTAGTGCTTGAGTTGGGATTAGTATCATTGCCTCAGTTAGGGACACTGTCATTGCCTGAATTGGGAGTAGTGTCAGAACCTTAGCTAGGGACAGTGCCAGGGCAAGTTGGGAGTAGTGCCTGTGCCTTAGTTAGGGACAGCGCCAGTGCTCGCGTTGGGAGTACTGTCAGGGCCATAGTTAGGGACAGTGTCAGTGGCTGAAATGGGAATAGTGTCAGGGCCTTAGTTACGGACATTGTCAGTGCCTAAGTTGGGATTTTTGTCAGGGTCTTTATTATGGACAGTGTCAGGGCCTGAGTTAAGAGTAGTGTCAAGGCCTTAATTTGGAAGAGTGTCAGTGTCTCAGTTTGGAGTAGTGTCAGACCCTTACTTAGGAACAGCGTCAGTGCCTGAGTTGGGAGTAGTGACATGGCCTAAGTTATGGACAGTGTCAGGGACTGAGTTAGGAATAGTCTCAGGACCTTAGTTAGGGACAGTGTCAGTGACTTTGTTAGGAATAGTGTCAGGGTCTAAGTTAGGAGTAGTCTGAGACCGGTAGTTAGGAACAGTGTCAGGGCCTGAGTTGTGAGTAGTTTCAGGGCCTTAGTTAGAGAAAGTGTCAGTGCCGGAGGTGGGAGTTATGTCAGGGCCTTAGTTAGGGACAGTGTCAGTGCCTGAGTTGGGAGTAGTGTCAGGGCCTAGTTAGGGACAGTGTCAGTGCCTGAGTTGGAAGTAGTGTCAGGGCATTAGGGACAGTGTCAGTGGCTGAGATGGGAGTAGTGTCAGGGTCTTAGTTAGGGAGAGTGTCCGTGCCTGTGTTGGGAGAAGTATCAGGCCCTTCGTTAGGGACAGTGTCAGGGTCTCAGGTAGAAGTAGTCTCAGGGCCTTAGTTAGGTAGCGTGTCAGTGCCTAAGTAAGTAGTAGTGGGAGGGCCTTCGTTAGGGACAGTATCAATGCCTGTGTTGGGAGTAGTGTCAGAGCCTTAGTTAGGGACAGCGTCAGTGCCTGTGTTGGGAGTAGTGTCAGGGCCTTACTTAGGGACAGCGTCCGTGCCTGAGATAGGAGTAGTGTGATGGCCGTAGTTAGGGACACTCTCAGTGCCAGAGTTGGGGGTAGTGGCAGGCCTCTGTTAGGGACTGTGCCAGGGCCTGAGTTAAGAATAGTGTCAAGTCCTTAGTTAGGGACAGTGTTAGTGCCTGAGTTGAGAGTAATGTCAGGGCCTTAGTTAGGGACAATGTCAGTGCCTGAGTTGGGAGTAGTGTCAGGACCTTAATTAGGGAGAGTGTCAGTGCCTGAGTTGGGAGTAGTGCCAGTGCCTTAGTTAGAGACAGCGCCAGTGCCTGAGTTGGGAGTAGTGTCAGGGCCATAGTTAGGGATGGTGTCAGTTGCTGAGATGGAAGTAGTGTCAGGCCCTTAGTTACGGACAGTGCCAGGGCCTGAGTTGGGATTAGTTTCAGGGTCTTTATTATGGACTGTGTCAGGGCCTGAGTTAAGAGTAGTGTCAAGGCCTTAATTTGGGAGAGTGTCACTGTCTGAGTTGGGAGTAGTGTCAGACCCTTAGTTAAGGGACAGCGTCAGTGTCTGAGTTAGGAATAGTGCCAGAGCCTAAGTTACGGACAGTGCCAGGGCCTGAGTTAGGAGTAGTCTGAGACTGGTAGTTAGTACCCGTGTAAGGGCCTGAGTTGTGAGTAGTTTCAGGGCCTTAGTTAGCGAAAGTGTCAATGCCGGAATTGGGAGTAATGTCAGGGCTTACTTAGGGAGAGTGTCAGTGCCTGAGGTGGAAGTAGTATCAGGGCCTTAGTTAAGGACAGTGTCAGTGCCTGAGTTCGGAGTACGGTCAGGGCATATTTCGGGACAGTCTCAGTGCCTATTTTGGGAGTAGTGTCACGGCCTTAGTTAGTGACATTGTCAGTGCCTGAGTAAGGAGTAGTGTCCGGGCCTTAGTTAGGGACAGTGTCAGTTGCTTAGTTAGGAGTAGTGTCAGGGCCTAAGTTAGGGCCAGTGTCAGTGCCTGAGTCAGGAGTAGAGTCAGGGCCTAAGTTAGGGACAGTGTCATTGCTTGAGATAGGAGTAGTGTCAGGGCCTTAGTTAGGAGTAGCATCAGTGCCTTCGTTAGGTATTGTATCAGCGCCTCAGTTGGGAATAGTTTCAGGGCCTTATTTAGGCCAGTGTTAGTGCCTGAGTTAGGAGTTGTGTCGGCCTTAGTTAGGGACCTTTTCAGGGCCTGAGTTAGGAGTAACGTCAGGGCCTTCCTTAAGTATTGTGTCAGCGCCTGAGTTAGGACTAGTGTCAGGGCCTTAGTTAGGGACACTGTCAGGGCATGATTTAGGAGTTGTGTTAGGGCGTGAGCTATGAATAGTGTCAGGGCCTTAGTTAGTGACAGTGTCAGTGCTGAGTTTGGAGTAGTATCAGGGCCTTAGTTAGAGACAGTGTCAGGGCCTGAGTTAGGTGTATGTCAGGGCCTTAGTTAGGGACAGTGTCAGTGGCTGATTTAGGAGTAGTGTCAGAGGCTTTGTTAGGGACAGTGTCAGGGCCTGAGTTAAGAGTAGTGTCACAGCTTTAGTTAGGACCAGTGTCAGGGCCTTAGTTAAGTCCAACATCAGCGCCTATGATAGGAATCAGATCAGGACCTGTGTTACAGGTAATGTCAGGGCCTTATTTAAGAACAGTGTCAGGGCCTGAGTCCTGACTTACTCCTTACTCTCCTCACTAAGGACTTTTGACACTACTGCTAATTCTGGCCCTGATAATGTCCCTAACTAAGGCCCTGACACTTTCCCTGGCTAAGGCCCTGAACTTCTCCTAAGTCAGGCCCTGATACTGTCCCTAACAATGGCCCTGACACTACACCTAACTGAGGCCCCGACACGATACCTAACAAAGGCTTTGTTGCTAGTCCAAACTAAAGCCCTAAAATTGGTCCTAAATAAGTCCTTGACACTAATCGCCTTGAAACTTTCCCTAACGTAGGCGCTGCTACCATCAATATCTAAAGTCCTGACATTATCCTGAGCTAATATCCTGACCCATGTCTTACCAAGGTCCTGAAACTCTCCCAAAGTTAACCCTGACACTGTCCCTAAGTGAGGCCCTGAGGCTGTCCCTCACAGAGGTCCTGATAATGTCTTTAACTAAACTCTAATGCTGATCTTACAGAGACCCTTATGTTGATCCTATGTCATGCCCTGACGCTGTCCGTAGCTAAGGCCCTGACTCTAGGCATCACTCAGGTCCTGTCGCTCTCCCTAAGTCAGGCTAAGACTCTGTCCCTACCTGAAGCCCTGACGCTGGGCCTAAATTAGGCACTGATGCTCTAATTAGCTATGGTCTTGACAGTATCCCTAGGTCATTTCCTGACACTATCCCTAGATCTTAACCTAAACTTGTCTTTAGCTACTGTCGAGCCTCTTATGCTAACTAAATCCCTAATGCTGTCTCTAACTAAGAGCCTGAAATTAGGCCCGAGGCCGTCAACCTGTCCCTAACTGAGGTTGGAGGCTCATCCTAACTGAGGCGCTGACACTGTCCCTAACTAAAGCCCTGACACTACACCTAACTCAGTCCCTGACACTGTACTTTACAAGGGCTCTGATGCTAGTCCTAACTCAGGCCCTGACACTGTCTCTAAGTAAGGCTCAGAACTTGCCCCTAAATAGGCCCTGCTGTCAGCAATAACTAAAAACTGGACACTAGCCTGAGTTAATATCCTGACATATTTCTAACCAAGGTCCTGACACTGTGCCTAAGAAAGCCCTGTCGCTGTCCCTATGTTAAGAACTGAGGCTGTCCCTAACTCAGGCCCTGAAGCTTTCCCTAACTGAGGCCTTGAAGCTGTGACTAAGTCAGGCCCTGATCATATCTGTAACAAAGACGCTAAGGCTGATCCAACAGAGGCGCTGATTCTGTTCCTAAGTCATGCCCTGACAGTGTCCTCAGCTAAGGGCCTGACGCTAGGCCTCACTCAGGCCCTGTCGCTCTCCCTAAGTCAGGCTCTGATGCTGTCCCTACCTGAAGCCCTGACACTGGTTCTAAATAAGGATCTGATACTCTCAGGAACTAAGGTTTTGACACTATGCTTAGGTCCTTTCCTGACACGCTGCCTAGACCATGACCTGACCCTGTCCCTAGCAAATGTCGTGCCTCTTATGCTAACTACAGCCCTGCTGCTGTCCTTAACTAAGGGCCTAAAATTACTCTCGAGGCTGTGACCCTGTCCGTACCTAAGGCCTCGATGTTCGTCCTAATTCAGGGCCTGACACTGTCCCTAACTAAGGCCCTGCTGCCGTCAATATCTAAAGTCCTGACACTATCCTGAGCTAATTTCCTGACCCATCTCTTACCAAGGTCCTGAAACTGTCCCTAAGGAAGCCCTGATGCTGTCTCTAAGTGAGGCCTTGAGGCTGTCCCTAACAGAGGCCCTGAGAATATCTTTAACATAGCCCCTGAGGCTGATCCTACCGTGGCTCTTATGCTGCTCCTAAGTCATGCCCTGACACTGTCTCTAGCTAAGGCCCTGACGCTAGGCCTCACTCAGGCCCTGTCCCACTCCCAAAGTCAGGCTCTGACGCTCTTCCTACCCGAAGCCCTGACACTCACTGCTCCTAAATTAGGTCCTGATGTGCTAAGTAACTAAGGTCTTGACACTATCCCTAGGTCATTTCCTGACACTCTCCCTAGACCTTAACCTAACCTTCTCTTTAGCTAATGTCGAGATTAGCTAAAGAGATTCTTTAGAACGAGATTCTTTCATCTTCTGAATATAGTTTTCTTCAAAACCTAATTTTTAGAGTGTTACTAACTTTAAACAAAATGTACTCAACTGCTGTGGAATATTCCTTCATAGGAGCGTGCATGGTTCACTTCTGCATCTGCTTCTGGTGGTGTTCAGGTTGCTTTCAGCTGTAGATCCCCTTATGCTAGCTAAATCCCTGATTCTGTCCCTAAATGAGGCCCTGAATTTAGGTCCGAGGCCGTGAACCTGTCCCTAACTGAGGCCTGGAGGCTCGTCCTAATGCAGGCCCTGACACTGTCCCTAACTAAGGCTCTGACACTACACCTAGCTCAGTCACTGTCACTGTACCTAACAAAGGCTCTGATGCTAGTCCTAACTTAGGCCCTGACACTGCCTCTAACTAAGGCCCTGCTGCCGTCAATATCTGAACACCTGATATTCTCCTGAGCTAATAGCCTGACCCATGTCTTCCCAAGGTCCTGAAACTTTCCCAAAGTAAGCCCTGACGCTGTCCCTAAGTGAGGCCTTGAGGCTATCCCTAACGGAGGCCCTGATAATAGCTTTAACGAAGACCCTAATGCTGATCCTACAGAGGCCTTTATGCTGCTCCTAAGTCATGCCCTGATACTGTCCCTTACTCAGGCCCCAAAGATAGGCCTCACTTAGGCCCTGTTGCTGTACCTTAGTTAGGCTCTGACGCTGTCCATACATCAAGCCCTGGCACTGGTCCTGATTAAGGCGCTCACGCTGCTGCTAACTAAGGCCCTGATGCTCTCAATAACTAAGGTCTTCTCGTTATCCCTTGGTCATTTCCTTTCCCTATCTCTGGCCTGGAACCTGACCCTGTCCCGAGATAGTCTCCTGCATCTTATGCTAAATGAAACCCTAATGCTCTCCCTAACTGAGGCCCTGACTACTCCTAACTAAGGCCATGACACTGAATCTAACAAAGGCCCGGAATCTGTCCTTAATATAGGCCCTGCTGCCAGCAATAACTAAAATCCTGACACTCTCCTGAGCTAATATCCTGACTCATTTCTAACCAAGGTCCTGACACTGTCCCTAAGAAAGCCCTGTCGCTGTCTTTAAGTGAAGCCCTGAGGCTGTCTGTAACTCAGACCCTGAAGCTTTCCCTAACTGAGGCCTTGACGCTGTGACTAACTAGGGCTCCGGTCATGTCTTTAACTAAGAACCTAAAGCTGATCCAACAAAGGCACTGATGCTGCTCCTAAGTCATTCCCTGACAGTGTCCCCAGCTAAGGGCCTGACATTAGGCCTCACTCAGGCCCTGTCGCTCTCCCTAAGTCAGGCCCTGATGCTGTCCCTACCTGAAGCCCTAACACTGCTTCTGAATAAGTCCCTGAGGGTCTCAGTAACAAAGGTCTTCACACTATCCTTAGGTCATTTCCTGACACGATTCCAAGCCTTTACCCTAACCCTGTCCCGAGCTAATGTCCTACTTCTTATGCTAACTAAAGACCTTATGCTGTGCCTAATTCAGGCACTGAATTTAGTCCCAAGGCCGCTAGACTGTCCCTAACTCGGCTCGATGCCCTTATCGTCACAATGTTCCATGACCACTGTCATCACAATGCTCAACGCCCTTTTCATCAGAAAGCTCCACGCCCTTGTCATCACAATGCTCCATAACCCCTGTCATCACAATGCTCCATGACCTTTGTCATCGCAATGCTACATGCCATTGTCATCACAATGCTCCATGCCCTTATCATCACAATGCTCCATGACCCCTTTCATCACAATGCTCCATGACCCTTGTCTAAAATGCTACATGCCTGTGAAATCACAAAGCTCCATGCCCCCTGTCATCACAAGTCTCCATGACTCTTGTCATCACAATGCTTCATGGCCCCTGTCATTCAAAATGCCATATGACCACTGTCATCAAAATGTTCCATGGCCCTTGTCATCACAATGCCCCGTGACCCCTGTCATCACAATGTTCCAGGCCCCCTGTCATCACAATGAGCCATGACCCCTTTCATCACAATGCTCCAGGTCAGTTTTCATCACAATGCTCCATGACCCCTGTCATCACAATGTTCCCTGGCCTTTGTCATCACAATTCTCCATGGCCCCTGTAATCACAGTGCTCCATGACAACGTTCATCACATTGCTCCAGGACCACTGTCATCATAATGCCACATGAGCCCTGTCATCACAATGCTCCATGGCCCTTGTCATCACAATGCTCCATGATCCTTGTAATCAAAATGCTCCTTGACCCTTTCATCACAATGTTACAGTACACCTTTCTTCACAATGCTCCATGCCGCTGGTCACCACAATGCTCCATGACCTCTGTCATCACAATGCTCCATGCCCCTTGTCATTAAAATGCTCCATGGCCCCTGTCATCACAATGCTGCATGATCCTTATAATCTCAATGCTCCATGGTCCTCGTCATCACAAATCTCCACGCATTTGTCATCACAATGCTCCATGACCCCTGTCATCCCAATGCTCCATAGCACTTTTCATCACAATGCTACATGACCACTTTTATCACAATGTTCCATGACCACTTTCATCACAATGCTCCATGACCACTTTCATCACAATGCCCCATGACCCCTGTCATCAAAATGCTCCATGGCCCTTGTCACCACAATGCTCCAGGACCCGTCATCACAATTCTCCATGGCCCTTGTCATCACAGTGCTCCATGGCGCTTGTCATCACAATGATCCAGAGCCTTAGTGCTTGAGTTGGGATTAGTATCATTGCCTCAGTTAGGGACACTGTCATTGCCTGAATTGGGAGTAGTGTCAGAACCTTAGCTAGGGACAGTGCCAGGGCAAGTTGGGAGTAGTGCCTGTGCCTTAGTTAGGGACAGCGCCAGTGCTTGCGTTGGGAGTAGTGTCAGGGCCATAGTTAGGGACAGTGTCAGTGGCTGAGATGGGAATAGTGTCAGGGCCTTAGTTACGGACATTGTCAGTGCCTAAGTTGGGATTTTTGTCAGGGTCTTTATTATGGACAGTGTCAGGGCCTGAGTTAAGAGTAGTGTCAAGGCCTTAATTTGGAAGAGTGTCAGTGTCTCAGTTTGGAGTAGTGTCAGACCCTTACTTAGGAACAGCGTCAGTGCCTGAGTTGGGAGTAGTGACATGGCCTAAGTTATGGACAGTGTCAGGGACTGAGTTAGGAATAGTCTCAGGACCTTAGTTAGGGACAGTGTCAGTGACTTTGTTAGGAATAGTGTCAGGGTCTAAGTTAGGAGTAGTCTGAGACCGGTAGTTAGGAACAGTGTCAGGGCCTGAGTTGTGAGTAGTTTCAGGGCCTTAGTTAGAGAAAGTGTCAGTGCCGGAGGTGGGAGTTATGTCAGGGCCTTAGTTAGGGACAGTGTCAGTGCCTGAGTTGGGAGTAGTGTCAGGGCCTAGTTAGGGACAGTGTCAGTGCCTGAGTTGGAAGTAGTGTCAGGGCATTAGGGACAGTGTCAGTGGCTGAGATGGGAGTAGTGTCAGGGTCTTAGTTAGGGAGAGTGTCAGTGCCTGAGTTGGGAATAGTCTCAGGGTCTTTTTGGGGGACAGCATCAGGGCATGAGTTAAAAGTAGAGTCAAGGCCTTAGTTAGGGAGAGTGTCCGTGCCTGTGTTGGGAGAAGTATCAGGCCCTTCGTTAGGGACAGTGTCAGGGTCTCAGGTAGAAGTAGTCTCAGGGCCTTAGTTAGGTAGCGTGTCAGTGCCTAAGTAAGTAGTAGTGGGAGGGCCTTCGTTAGGGACAGTGTCAATGCCTGTGTTGGGAGTAGTGTCAGAGCCTTAGTTAGGGACAGCGTCAGTGCCTGTGTTGGGAGTAGTGTCAGGGCCTTACTTAGGGACAGCGTCCGTGCCTGAGATAGGAGTAGTGTGATGGCCGTAGTTAGGGACACTCTCAGTGCCAGAGTTGGGGGTAGTGGCAGGCCTCTGTTAGGGACTGTGCCAGGGCCTGAGTTAAGAATAGTGTCAAGTCCTTAGTTAGGGACAGTGTTAGTGCCTGAGTTGAGAGTAATGTCAGGGCCTTAGTTAGGGACAATGTCAGTGCCTGAGTTGGGAGTAGTGTCAGGACCTTAATTAGGGAGAGTGTCAGTGCCTGAGTTGGGAGTAGTGCCAGTGCCTTAGTTAGAGACAGCGCCAGTGCCTGAGTTGGGAGTAGTGTCAGGGCCATAGTTAGGGATGGTGTCAGTTGCTGAGATGGAAGTAGTGTCAGGCCCTTAGTTACGGACAGTGCCAGGGCCTGAGTTGGGATTAGTTTCAGGGTCTTTATTATGGACTGTGTCAGGGCCTGAGTTAAGAGTAGTGTCAAGGCCTTAATTTGGGAGAGTGTCACTGTCTGAGTTGGGAGTAGTGTCAGACCCTTAGTTAAGGGACAGCGTCAGTGTCTGAGTTAGGAATAGTGCCAGAGCCTAAGTTACGGACAGTGCCAGGGCCTGAGTTAGGAGTAGTCTGAGACTGGTAGTTAGTACCCGTGTAAGGGCCTGAGTTGTGAGTAGTTTCAGGGCCTTAGTTAGCGAAAGTGTCAATGCCGGAATTGGGAGTAATGTCAGGGCTTACTTAGGGAGAGTGTCAGTGCCTGAGGTGGAAGTAGTATCAGGGCCTTAGTTAAGGACAGTGTCAGTGCCTGAGTTCGGAGTACTGTCAGGGCATATTTCGTTACAGTCTCAGTGCCTATTTTGGGAGTAGTGTCACGGCCTTAGTTAGTGACATTGTCAGTGCCTGAGTAAGGAGTAGTGTCCGGGCCTTAGTTAGGGACAGTGTCAGTTGCTTAGTTAGGAGTAGTGTCAGGGCCTAAGTTAGGGCCAGTGTCAGTGCCTGAGTCAGGAGTAGAGTCAGGGCCTAAGTTAGGGACAGTGTCATTGCTTGAGATAGGAGTAGTGTCAGGGCCTTAGTTAGGAGTAGCATCAGTGCCTTCGTTAGGTATTGTATCAGCGCCTCAGTTGGGAATAGTTTCAGGGCCTTATTTAGGCCAGTGTTAGTGCCTGAGTTAGGAGTTGTGTCGGCCTTAGTTAGGGACCTTTTCAGGGCCTGAGTTAGGAGTAACGTCAGGGCCTTCCTTAAGTATTGTGTCAGCGCCTGAGTTAGGACTAGTGTCAGGGCCTTAGTTAGGGACACTGTCAGGGCATGATTTAGGAGTTGTGTTAGGGCGTGAGCTATGAATAGTGTCAGGGCCTTAGTTAGTGACAGTGTCAGTGCTGAGTTTGGAGTAGTATCAGGGCCTTAGTTAGAGACAGTGTCAGGGCCTGAGTTAGGTGTATGTCAGGGCCTTAGTTAGGGACAGTGTCAGTGGCTGATTTAGGAGTAGTGTCAGAGGCTTTGTTAGGGACAGTGTCAGGGCCTGAGTTAAGAGTAGTGTCACAGCTTTAGTTAGGACCAGTGTCAGGGCCTTAGTTAAGTCCAACATCAGCGCCTATGATAGGAATCAGATCAGGACCTGTGTTACAGGTAATGTCAGGGCCTTATTTAAGAACAGTGTCAGGGCCTGAGTCCTGACTTACTCCTTACTCTCCTCACTAAGGACTTTTGACACTACTGCTAATTCTGGCCCTGATAATGTCCCTAACTAAGGCCCTGACACTTTCCCTGGCTAAGGCCCTGAACTTCTCCTAAGTCAGGCCCTGATACTGTCCCTAACAATGGCCCTGACACTACACCTAACGTAGGCCCCGACACGATACCTAACAAAGGCTTTGTTGCTAGTCCAAACTAAAGCCCTAAAATTGGTCCTAAATAAGTCCTTGACACTAATCGCCTTGAAACTTTCCCTAACGTAGGCGCTGCTACCATCAATATCTAAAGTCCTGACATTATCCTGAGCTAATATCCTGACCCATGTCTTACCAAGGTCCTGAAACTCTCCCAAAGTTAGCCCTGACACTGTCCCTAAGTGAGGCCCTGAGGCTGTCCCTCACAGAGGTCCTGATAATGTCTTTAACTAAACTCTAATGCTGATCTTACAGAGACTCTTATGTTGATCCTATGTCATGCCCTGACGCTGTCCGTAGCTAAGGCCCTGACTCTAGGCATCACTCAGGCCCTGTCGCTCTCCCTAAGTCAGGCTAAGACTCTGTCCCTACCTGAAGCCCTGACGCTGGGCCTAAATTAGGCACTGATGCTCTAATTAGCTATGGTCTTGACAGTATCCCTAGGTCATTTCCTGACACTATCCCTAGATCTTAACCTAAACTTGTCTTTAGCTACTGTCGAGCCTCTTATGCTAACTAAATCCCTGATGCTGTCTCTAAGTAAGAGCCTGAAATTAGGCCCGAGGCCGTCAACCTGTCCCTAACTGAGGTTGGAGGCTCATCCTAACTGAGGCGCTGACACTGTCCCTAACTAAAGCCCTGACACTACACCTAACTCAGTCCCTGACACTGTACTTTACAAGGGCTCTGATGCTAGTCCTAACTCAGGCCCTGACACTGTCTCTAAGTAAGGCTCAGAACTTGCCCCTAAATAGGCCCTGCTGTCAGCAATAACTAAAAACTGGACACTAGCCTGAGTTAATATCCTGACATATTTCTAACCAAGGTCCTGACACTGTCCCTAAGAAAGCCCTGTCGCTGTCCCTATGTTAAGAACTGAGGCTGTCCCTAACTCAGGCCCTGAAGCTTTCCCTAACTGAGGCCTTGAAGCTGTGACTAAGTCAGGCCCTGATCATATCTGTAACAAAGACGCTAAGGCTGATCCAACAGAGGCGCTGATTCTGTTCCTAAGTCATGCCCTGACAGTGTCCTCAGCTAAGGGCCTGACGCTAGGCCTCACTCAGGCCCTGTCGCTCTCCCTAAGTCAGGCTCTGATGCTGTCCCTACCTGAAGCCCTGACACTGGTTCTAAATAAGGATCTGATACTCTCAGGAACTAAGGTTTTGACACTATGCTTAGGTCCTTTCCTGACACGCTGCCTAGACCATGACCTGACCCTGTCCCTAGCAAATGTCGTGCCTCTTATGCTAACTACAGCCCTGCTGCTGTCCTTAACTAAGGGCCTAAAATTACTCTCGAGGCTGTGACCCTGTCCGTACCTAAGGCCTCGATGTTCGTCCTAATTCAGGGCCTGACACTGTCCCTAACTAAGGCCCTGCTGCCGTCAATATCTAAAGTCCTGACACTATCCTGAGCTAATTTCCTGACCCATCTCTTACCAAGGTCCTGAAACTGTCCCTAAGGAAGCCCTGATGCTGTCTCTAAGTGAGGCCTTGAGGCTGTCCCTAACAGAGGCCCTGAGAATATCTTTAACGTAGCCCCTGAGGCTGATCCTACCGTGGCTCTTATGCTGCTCCTAAGTCATGCCCTGACACTGTCTCTAGCTAAGGCCCTGACGCTAGGCCTCACTCAGGCCCTGTCCCACTCCCGAAGTCAGGCTCTGACGCTCTTCCTACCCGAAGCCCTGACACTCACTGCTCCTAAATTAGGTCCTGATGTGCTAAGTAACTAAGGTCTTGACACTATCCCTAGGTCATTTCCTGACACTCTCCCTAGACCTTAACCTAACCTTCTCTTTAGCTAATGTCGAGATTAGCTAAAGAGATTCTTTAGAACGAGATTCTTTCATCTTCTGAATATAGTTTTCTTCAAAACCTAATTTTTAGAGTGTTACTAACTTTAAACAAAATGTACTCAACTGCTGTGGAATATTCCTTCATAGGAGCGTGCATGGTTCACTTCTGCATCTGCTTCTGGTGGTGTTCAGGTTGCTTTCAGCTGTAGATCCCCTTATGCTAGCTAAATCCCTGATTCTGTCCCTAAATGAGGCCCTGAATTTAGGTCCGAGGCCGTGAACCTGTCCCTAACTGAGGCCTGGAGGCTCGTCCTAATGCAGGCCCTGACACTGTCCCTAACTAAGGCTCTGACACTACACCTAGCTCAGTCACTGTCACTGTACCTAACAAAGGCTCTGATGCTAGTCCTAACTTAGGCCCTGACACTGCCTCTAACTAAGGCCCTGCTGCCGTCAATATCTGAACACCTGATATTCTCCTGAGCTAATAGCCTGACCCATGTCTTCCCAAGGTCCTGAAACTTTCCCAAAGTAAGCCCTGACGCTGTCCCTAAGTGAGGCCTTGAGGCTATCCCTAACGGAGGCCCTGATAATAGCTTTAACGAAGACCCTAATGCTGATCCTACAGAGGCCTTTATGCTGCTCCTAAGTCATGCCCTGATACTGTCCCTTACTCAGGCCCTAAAGATAGGCCTCACTTAGGCCCTGTTGCTGTACCTTAGTTAGGCTCTGATGCTGTCCATACATCAAGCCCTGGCACTGGTCCTGATTAAGGCGCTCACGCTGCTGCTAACTAAGGCCCTGATGCTCTCAATAACTAAGGTCTTCTCGTTATCCCTTGGTCATTTCCTTTCCCTATCTCTGGCCTGGAACCTGACCCTGTCCCGAGATAGTCTCCTGCATCTTATGCTAAATGAAACCCTAATGCTCTCCCTAACTGAGGCCCTGACTACTCCTAACTAAGGCCATGACACTGAATCTAACAAAGGCCCGGAATCTGTCCTTAATATAGGCCCTGCTGCCAGCAATAACTAAAATCCTGACACTCTCCTGAGCTAATATCCTGACTCATTTCTAACCAAGGTCCTGACACTGTCCCTAAGAAAGCCCTGTCGCTGTCTTTAAGTGAAGCCCTGAGGCTGTCTGTAACTCAGACCCTGAAGCTTTCCCTAACTGAGGCCTTGACGCTGTGACTAACTAGGGCTCCGGTCATGTCTTTAACTAAGAACCTAAAGCTGATCCAACAAAGGCACTGATGCTGCTCCTAAGTCATTCCCTGACAGTGTCCCCAGCTAAGGGCCTGACATTAGGCCTCACTCAGGCCCTGTCGCTCTCCCTAAGTCAGGCCCTGATGCTGTCCCTACCTGAAGCCCTAACACTGCTTCTGAATAAGTCCCTGAGGGTCTCAGTAACAAAGGTCTTCACACTATCCTTAGGTCATTTCCTGACACGATTCCAAGCCTTTACCCTAACCCTGTCCCGAACTAATGTCCTACCTCTTATGCTAACTAAAGACCTTATGCTGTGCCTAATTCAGGCACTGAATTTAGTCCCAAGGCCGCTAGACTGTCCCTAACTCGGCTCGATGCCCTTATCGTCACAATGTTCCATGACCACTGTCATCACAATGCTCAACGCCCTTTTCATCAGAATGCTCCACGCCCTTGTCATCACAATGCTCCATAACCCCTGTCATCACAATGCTCCATGACCTTTGTCATCGCAATGCTACATGCCATTGTCATCACAATGCTCCATGCCCTTATCATCACAATGCTCCATGACCCCTTTCATCACAATGCTCCATGACCCTTGTCTAAAATGCTACATGCCTGTGAAATCACAAAGCTCCATGCCCCCTGTCATCACAAGTCTCCATGACTCTTGTCATCACAATGCATCATGGCCCCTGTCATTCAAAATGCCATATGACCACTGTCATCAAAATGTTCCATGGCCCTTGTCATCACAATGCCCCGTGACCCCTGTCATCACAATGTTCCAGGCCCCCTGTCATCACAATGAGCCATGACCCCTTTCATCACAATGCTCCAGGTCAGTTTTCATCACAATGCTCCATGACCCCTGTCATCACAATGTTCCCTGGCCTTTGACATCACAACTCTCCATGGCCCCTGTAATCACAGTGCTCCATGACAACGTTCATCACATTGCTCCAGGACCACTGTCATCATAATGCCACATGAGCCCTGTCATCACAATGCTCCATGGCCCTTGTCATCACAATGCTCCATGATCCTTGTAATCAAAATGCTCTTTGACCCTTTCATCACAATGTTACAGTACCCCTTTCTTCACAATGCTCCATGCCGCTGGTCACCACAATGCTCCATGACCTCTGTCATCACAATGCTCCATGCCCCTTGTCATTAAAATGCTCCATGGCCCCTGTCATCACAATGCTGCATGATCCTTATAATCTCAATGCTCCATGGTCCTCGTCATCACAAATCTCCACGCATTTGTCATCACAATGCTCCATGACCCCTGTCATCCCAATGCTCCATAGCACTTTTCATCACAATGCTACATGACCACTTTTATCACAATGTTCCATGACCACTTTCATCACAATGCTCCATGACCACTTTCATCACAATGCCCCATGACCCCTGTCATCAAAATGCTCCATGGCCCTTGTCACCACAATGCTCCAGGACCCGTCATCACAATTCTCCATGGCCCTTGTCATCACAGTGCTCCATGGCGCTTGTCATCACAATGATCCAGAGCCTTAGTGCTTGAGTTGGGATTAGTATCATTGCCTCAGTTAGGGACACTGTCATTGCCTGAATTGGGAGTAGTGTCAGAACCTTAGCTAGGGACAGTGCCAGGGCAAGTTGGGAGTAGTGCCTGTGCCTTAGTTAGGGACAGCGCCAGTGCTTGCGTTGGGAGTAGTGTCAGGGCCATAGTTAGGGACAGTGTCAGTGGCTGAGATGGGAATAGTGTCAGGGCCTTAGTTACGGACATTGTCAGTGCCTAAGTTGGGATTTTTGTCAGGGTCTTTATTATGGACAGTGTCAGGGCCTGAGTTAAGAGTAGTGTCAAGGCCTTAATTTGGAAGAGTGTCAGTGTCTCAGTTTGGAGTAGTGTCAGACCCTTACTTAGGAACAGCGTCAGTGCCTGAGTTGGGAGTAGTGACATGGCCTAAGTTATGGACAGTGTCAGGGACTGAGTTAGGAATAGTCTCAGGACCTTAGTTAGGGACAGTGTCAGTGACTTTGTTAGGAATAGTGTCAGGGTCTAAGTTAGGAGTAGTCTGAGACCGGTAGTTAGGAACAGTGTCAGGGCCTGAGTTGTGAGTAGTTTCAGGGCCTTAGTTAGAGAAAGTGTCAGTGCCGGAGGTGGGAGTTATGTCAGGGCCTTAGTTAGGGACAGTGTCAGTGCCTGAGTTGGGAGTAGTGTCAGGGCCTAGTTAGGGACAGTGTCAGTGCCTGAGTTGGAAGTAGTGTCAGGGCATTAGGGACAGTGTCAGTGCCTGAGTTGGGAATAGTCTCAGGGTCTTTTTGGGGGACAGCATCAGGGCATGAGTTAAAAGTAGAGTCAAGGCCTTAGTTAGGGAGAGTGTCAGTGCCTGTGTTGGGAGAAGTATCAGGCCCTTCGTTAGGGACAGTGTCAGGGTCTCAGGTAGAAGTAGTCTCAGGGCCTTAGTTAGGTAGCGTGTCAGTGCCTAAGTAAGTAGTAGTGGGAGGGCCTTCGTTAGGGACAGTGTCAATGCCTGTGTTGGGAGTAGTGTCAGAGCCTTAGTTAGGGACAGCGTCAGTGCCTGTGTTGGGAGTAGTGTCAGGGCCTTACTTAGGGACAGCGTCCGTGCCTGAGATAGGAGTAGTGTGATGGCCGTAGTTAGGGACACTCTCAGTGCCAGAGTTGGGGGTAGTGGCAGGCCTCTGTTAGGGACTGTGCCAGGGCCTGAGTTAAGAATAGTGTCAAGTCCTTAGTTAGGGACAGTGTTAGTGCCTGAGTTGAGAGTAATGTCAGGGCCTTAGTTAGGGACAATGTCAGTGCCTGAGTTGGGAGTAGTGTCAGGACCTTAATTAGGGAGAGTGTCAGTGCCTGAGTTGGGAGTAGTGCCAGTGCCTTAGTTAGAGACAGTGCCAGTGCCTGAGTTGGGAGTAGTGTCAGGGCCATAGTTAGGGATGGTGTCAGTTGCTGAGATGGAAGTAGTGTCAGGCCCTTAGTTACGGACAGTGCCAGGGCCTGAGTTGGGATTAGTTTCAGGGTCTTTATTATGGACTGTGTCAGGGCCTGAGTTAAGAGTAGTGTCAAGGCCTTAATTTGGGAGAGTGTCACTGTCTGAGTTGGGAGTCGTGTCAGACCCTTAGTTAAGGGACAGCGTCAGTGTCTGAGTTAGGAATAGTGCCAGAGCCTAAGTTACGGACAGTGCCAGGGCCTGAGTTAGGAGTAGTCTGAGACTGGTAGTTAGTACCCGTGTAAGGGCCTGAGTTGTGAGTAGTTTCAGGGCCTTAGTTAGCGAAAGTGTCAATGCCGGAATTGGGAGTAATGTCAGGGCTTACTTAGGGAGAGTGTCAGTGCCTGAGGTGGAAGTAGTATCAGGGCCTTAGTTAAGGACAGTGTCAGTGCCTGAGTTCGGAGTACTGTCAGGGCATATTTCGGGACAGTCTCAGTGCCTATTTTGGGAGTAGTGTCACGGCCTTAGTTAGTGACATTGTCAGTGCCTGAGTAAGGAGTAGTGTCCGGGCCTTAGTTAGGGACAGTGTCAGTTGCTTAGTTAGGAGTAGTGTCAGGGCCTAAGTTAGGGCCAGTGTCAGCGCCTGAGTCAGGAGTAGAGTCAGGGCCTAAGTTAGGGACAGTGTCATTGCTTGAGATAGGAGTAGTGTCAGGGCCTTAGTTAGGAGTAGCGTCAGTGCCTTCGTTAGGTATTGTATCAGCGCCTCAGTTGGGAATAGTTTCAGGGCCTTATTTAGGACAGTGTTAGTGCCTGAGTTAGGAGTTGTGTCGGCCTTAGTTAGGGACCTTTTCAGGGCCTGAGTTAGGAGTAACGTCAGGGCCTTCCTTAAGTATTGTGTCAGCGCCTGAGTTAGGACTAGTGTCAGGGCCTTAGTTAGGGACACTGTCAGGGCATGATTTAGGAGTTGTGTTAGGGCGTGAGCTATGAATAGTGTCAGGGCCTCAGTTAGTGACAGTGTCAGTGCTGAGTTTGGAGTAGTATCAGGGCCTTAGTTAGAGACAGTGTCAGGGCCTGAGTTAGGTGTATGTCAGGGCCTTAGTTAGGGACAGTGTCAGTGGCTGATTTAGGAGTAGTGTCAGAGGCTTTGTTAGGGACAGTGTCAGGGCCTGAGTTAAGAGTAGTGTCACAGCTTTAGTTAGGACCAGTGTCAGGGCCTTAGTTAAGTCCAACATCAGCGCCTATGATAGGAATCAGATCAGGACCTGTGTTACAGGTAATGTCAGGGCCTTATTTAAGAACAGTGTCAGGGCCTGAGTCCTGACTTACTCCTTACTCTCCTCACTAAGGACTTTTGACACTACTGCTAATTCTGGCCCTGATAATGTCCCTAACTAAGGCCCTGACACTTTCCCTGGCTAAGGCCCTGAACTTCTCCTAAGTCAGGCCCTGATACTGTCCCTAACAATGGCCCTGACACTACACCTAACGTAGGCCCCGACACGATACCTAACAAAGGCTTTGTTGCTAGTCCAAACTAAAGCCCTAAAATTGGTTCTAAATAAGTCCTTGACACTAATCGCCTTGAAACTTTCCCTAACGTAGGCGCTGCTACCATCAATATCTAAAGTCCTGACATTATCCTGAGCTAATATCCTGACCCATGTCTTACCAAGGTCCTGAAACTCTCCCAAAGTTAGCCCTGACACTGTCCCTAAGTGAGGCCCTGAGGCTGTCCCTCACAGAGGTCCTGATAATGTCTTTAACTAAACTCTAATGCTGATCTTACAGAGACTCTTATGTTGATCCTATGTCATGCCCTGACGCTGTCCGTAGCTAAGGCCCTGACTCTAGGCATCACTCAGGCCCTGTCGCTCTCCCTAAGTCAGGCTAAGACTCTGTCCCTACCTGAAGCCCTGACGCTGGGCCTAAATGAGGCACTGATGCTCTAATTAGCTATGGTCTTGACAGTATCCCTAGGTCATTTCCTGACACTATCCCTAGATCTTAACCTAAACTTGTCTTTAGCTACTGTCGAGCCTCTTATGCTAACTAAATCCCTGATGCTGTCTCTAAGTAAGAGCCTGAAATTAGGCCCGAGGCCGTCAACCTGTCCCTAACTGAGGTTGGAGGCTCATCCTAACTGAGGCGCTGACACTGTCCCTAACTAAAGCCCTGACACTACACCTAACTCAGTCCCTGACACTGTACTTTACAAGGGCTCTGATGCTAGTCCTAACTCAGGCCCTGACACTGTCTCTAAGTAAGGCTCAGAACTTGCCCCTAAATAGGCCCTGCTGTCAGCAATAACTAAAAACTGGACACTAGCCTGAGTTAATATCCTGACATATTTCTAACCAAGGTCCTGACACTGTCCCTAAGAAAGCCCTGTCGCTGTCCCTATGTTAAGAACTGAGGCTGTCCCTAACTCAGGCCCTGAAGCTTTCCCTAACTGAGGCCTTGAAGCTGTGACTAAGTCAGGCCCTGATCATATCTGTAACAAAGACGCTAAGGCTGATCCAACAGAGGCGTTGATTCTGTTCCTAAGTCATGCCCTGACAGTGTCCTCAGCTAAGGGCCTGACGCTAGGCCTCACTCAGGCCCTGTCGCTCTCCCTAAGTCAGGCTCTGATGCTGTCCCTACCTGAAGCCCTGACACTGGTTCTAAATAAGGATCTGATACTCTCAGGAACTAAGGTTTTGACACTATGCTTAGGTCCTTTCCTGACACGCTGCCTAGACCATAACCTGACCCTGTCCCTAGCAAATGTCGTGCCTCTTATGCTAACTACAGCCCTGCTGCTGTCCTTAACTAAGGGCCTAAAATTACTCTCGAGGCTGTGACCCTGTCCGTACCTAAGGCCTCGATGTTCGTCCTAATTCAGGGCCTGACACTGTCCCTAACTAAGGCCCTGCTGCCGTCAATATCTAAAGTCCTGACACTATCCTGAGCTAATTTCCTGACCCATCTCTTACCAAGGTCCTGAAACTGTCCCTAAGGAAGCCCTGATGCTGTCTCTAAGTGAGGCCTTGAGGCTGTCCCTAACAGAGGCCCTGAGAATATCTTTAACATAGCCCCTGAGGCTGATCCTACCGTGGCTCTTATGCTGCTCCTAAGTCATGCCCTGACACTGTCTCTAGCTAAGGCCCTGACGCTAGGCCTCACTCAGGCCCTGTCCCACTCCCGAAGTCAGGCTCTGACGCTCTTCCTACCCGAAGCCCTGACACTCACTGCTCCTAAATTAGGTCCTGATGTGCTAAGTAACTAAGGTCTTGACACTATCCCTAGGTCATTTCCTGACACTCTCCCTAGACCTTAACCTAACCTTCTCTTTAGCTAATGTCGAGATTAGCTAAAGAGATTCTTTAGAACGAGATTCTTTCATCTTCTGAATATAGTTTTCTTCAAAACCTAATTTTTAGAGTGTTACTAACTTTAAACAAAATGTACTCAACTGCTGTGGAATATTCCTTCATAGGAGCGTGCATGGTTCACTTCTGCATCTGCTTCTGGTGGTGTTCAGGTTGCTTTCAGCTGTAGATCCCCTTATGCTAGCTAATCTCTGATTCTGTCCCTAAATGAGGCCCTGAATTTAGGTCCGAGGCCGTGAACCTGTCCCTAACTGAGGCCTGGAGGCTCGTCCTAATGCAGGCCCTGACACTGTCCCTAACTAAGGCTCTGACACTACACCTAGCTCAGTCACTGTCACTGTACCTAACAAAGGCTCTGATGCTAGTCCTAACTTAGGCCCTGACACTGCCTCTAACTAAGGCCCTGCTGCCGTCAATATCTGAACACCTGATATTCTCCTGAGCTAATAGCCTGACCCATGTCTTCCCAAGGTCCTGAAACTTTCCCAAAGTAAGCCCTGACGCTGTCCCTAAGTGAGGCCTTGAGGCTATCCCTAACGGAGGCCCTGATAATAGCTTTAACGAAGACCCTAATGCTGATCCTACAGAGGCCTTTATGCTGCTCCTAAGTCATGCCCTGATACTGTCCCTTACTCAGGCCCCAAAGATAGGCCTCACTTAGGCCCTGTTGCTGTACCTTAGTTAGGCTCTGATGCTGTCCATACATCAAGCCCTGGCACTGGTCCTGATTAAGGCGCTCACGCTGCTGCTAACTAAGGCCCTGATGCTCTCAATAACTAAGGTCTTCTCATTATCCCTTGGTCATTTCCTTTCCCTATCTCTGGCCTGGAACCTGACCCTGTCCCGAGATAGTCTCCTGCATCTTATGCTAAATGAAACCCTAATGCTCTCCCTAACTGAGGCCCTGACTACTCCTAACTAAGGCCATGACACTGAATCTAACAAAGGCCCGGAATCTGTCCTTAATATAGGCCCTGCTGCCAGCAATAACTAAAATCCTGACACTCTCCTGAGCTAATATCCTGACTCATTTCTAACCAAGGTCCTGACACTGTCCCTAAGAAAGCCCTGTCGCTGTCTTTAAGTGAAGCCCTGAGGCTGTCTGTAACTCAGACCCTGAAGCTTTCCCTAACTGAGGCCTTGACGCTGTGACTAACTAGGGCTCCGGTCATGTCTTTAACTAAGAACCTAAAGCTGATCCAACAAAGGCACTGATGCTGCTCCTAAGTCATTCCCTGACAGTGTCCCCAGCTAAGGGCCTGACATTAGGCCTCACTCAGGCCCTGTCGCTCTCCCTAAGTCAGGCCCTGATGCTGTCCCTACCTGAAGCCCTAACACTGCTTCTGAATAAGTCCCTGAGGGTCTCAGTAACAAAGGTCTTCACACTATCCTTAGGTCATTTCCTGACACGATTCCAAGCCTTTACCCTAACCCTGTCCCGAGCTAATGTCCTACCTCTTATGCTAACTAAAGACCTTATGCTGTGCCTAATTCAGGCACTGAATTTAGTCCCAAGGACACTAGACTGTCCCTAACTCGGCTCGATGCCCTTATCGTCACAATGTTCCATGACCACTGTCATCACAATGCTCAACGCCCTTTTCATCAGAATGCTCCACGCCCTTGTCATCACAATGCTCCATAACCCCTGTCATCACAATGCTCCATGACCTTTGTCATCGCAATGCTACATGCCATTGTCATCACAATGCTCCATGCCCTTATCATCACAATGCTCCATGACCCCTTTCATCACAATGCTCCATGACCCTTGTCTAAAATGCTACATGCCTGTGAAATCACAAAGCTCCATGCCCCCTGTCATCACAAGTCTCCATGACTCTTGTCATCACAATGCTTCATGGCCCCTGTCATTCAAAATGCCATATGACCACTGTCATCAAAATGTTCCATGGCCCTTGTCATCACAATGCCCCGTGACCCCTGTCATCACAATGTTCCAGGCCCCCTGTCATCACAATGAGCCATGACCCCTTTCATCACAATGCTCCAGGTCAGTTTTCATCACAATGCTCCATGACCCCTGTCATCACAATGTTCCCTGGCCTTTGTCATCACAATTCTCCATGGCCCCTGTAATCACAGTGCTCCATGACAACGTTCATCACATTGCTCCAGGACCACTGTCATCATAATGCCACATGAGCCCTGTCATCACAATGCTCCATGGCCCTTGTCATCACAATGCTCCATGGCCCTTGTCATCACAATGCTCCATGATCCTTGTAATCAAAATGCTCCTTGACCCTTTCATCACAATGTTACAGTACCCCTTTCTTCACAATGCTCCATGCCGCTGGTCACCACAATGCTCCATGACCTCTGTCATCACAATGCTCCATGTCCCTTGTCATTAAAATGCTCCATGGCCCCTGTCATCACAATGCTGCATGATCCTTATAATCTCAATGCTCCATGGTCCTCGTCATCACAAATCTCCACGCATTTGTCATCACAATGCTCCATGACCCCTGTCATCCCAATGCTCCATAGCACTTTTCATCACAATGCTACATGACCACTTTTATCACAATGTTCCATGACCACTTTCATCACAATGCTCCATGACCACTTTCATCACAATGCCCCATGACCCCTGTCATCAAAATGCTCCATGGCCCTTGTCACCACAATGCTCCAGGACCCGTCATCACAATTCTCCATGGCCCTTGTCATCACAGTGCTCCATGGCGCTCGTCATCACAATGATCCAGAGCCTTAGTGCTTGAGTTGGGATTAGTATCATTGCCTCAGTTAGGGACACTGTCATTGCCTGAATTGGGAGTAGTGTCAGAACCTTAGCTAGGGACAGTGCCAGGGCAAGTTGGGAGTAGTGCCTGTGCCTTAGTTAGGGACAGCGCCAGTGCTTGCGTTGGGAGTAGTGTCAGGGCCATAGTTAGGGACAGTGTCAGTGGCTGAGATGGGAATAGTGTCAGGGCCTTAATTAGGGAGAGTGTCAGTGCCTGAGTTGGGAGTAGTGCCAGTGCCTTAGTTAGAGACAGCGCCAGTGCCTGAGTTGGGAGTAGTGTCAGGGCCATAGTTAGGGATGGTGTCAGTTGCTGAGATGGAAGTAGTGTCAGGCCCTTAGTTACGGACAGTGCCAGGGCCTGAGTTGGGATTAGTTTCAGGGTCTTTATTATGGACTGTGTCAGGGCCTGAGTTAAGAGTAGTGTCAAGGCCTTAATTTGGGAGAGTGTCACTGTTTGAGTTGGGAGTAGTGTCAGACCCTTAGTTAAGGGACAGCGTCAGTGTCTGAGTTAGGAATAGTGCCAGAGCCTAAGTTACGGACAGTGCCAGGGCCTGAGTTAGGAGTAGTCTGAGACTGGTAGTTAGTACCCGTGTAAGGGCCTGAGTTGTGAGTAGTTTCAGGGCCTTAGTTAGCGAAAGTGTCAATGCCGGAATTGGGAGTAATGTCAGGGCTTACATAGGGAGAGTGTCAGTGCCTGAGGTGGAAGTAGTATCAGGGCCTTAGTTAAGGACAGTGTCAGTGCCTGAGTTCGGAGTACGGTCAGGGCATATTTCGGGACAGTCTCAGTGCCTATTTTGGGAGTAGTGTCACGGCCTTAGTTAGTGACATTGTCAGTGCCTGAGTAAGGAGTAGTGTCCGGGCCTTAGTTAGGGACAGTGTCAGTTGCTTAGTTAGGAGTAGTGTCAGGGCCTAAGTTAGGGCCAGTGTCAGTGCCTGAGTCAGGAGTAGAGTCAGGGCCTAAGTTAGGGACAGTGTCATTGCTTGAGATAGGAGTAGTGTCAGGGCCTTAGTTAGGAGTAGCATCAGTGCCTTCGTTAGGTATTGTATCAGCGCCTCAGTTGGGAATAGTTTCAGGGCCTTATTTAGGACAGTGTTAGTGCCTGAGTTAGGAGTTGTGTCGGCCTTAGTTAGGGACCTTTTCAGGGCCTGAGTTAGGAGTAACGTCAGGGCCTTCCTTAAGTATTGTGTCAGCGCCTGAGTTAGGACTAGTGTCAGGGCCTTAGTTAGGGACACTGTCAGGGCATGATTTAGGAGTTGTGTTAGGGCGTGAGCTATGAATAGTGTCAGGGCCTTAGTTAGTGACAGTGTCAGTGCTGAGTTTGGAGTAGTATCAGGGCCTTAGTTAGAGACAGTGTCAGGGCCTGGGTTAGGTGTATGTCAGGGCCTTAGTTAGGGACAGTGTCAGTGGCTGATTTAGGAGTAGTGTCAGAGGCTTTGTTAGGGACAGTGTCAGGGCCTGAGTTAAGAGTAGTGTCTCAGCTTTAGTTAGGATCAGTGTCAGGGCCTTAGTTAAGTCCAACATCAGCGCCTATGATAGGAATCAGATCAGGACCTGTGTTACAGGTAATGTCAGGGCCTTATTTAAGAACAGTGTCAGGGCCTGAGTCCTGACTTACTCCTTACTCTCCTCACTAAGGACTTTTGACACTACTGCTAATTCTGGCCCTGATAATGTCCCTAACTAAGGCCCTGACACTTTCCCTGGCTAAGGCCCTGAACTTCTCCTAAGTCAGGCCCTGATACTGTCCCTAACAATGGCCCTGACACTACACCTAACGTAGGCCCCGACATGATACTTAACAAAGGCTTTGTTGCTAGTCCAAACTAAAGCCCTAAAATTGGTCCTAAATAAGTCCTTGACACTAATCGCCTTGAAACTTTCCCTAACGTAGGCGCTGCTACCATCGATATCTAAAGTCCTGACATTATCCTGAGCTAATATCCTGACCCATGTCTTACCAAGGTCCTGAAACTCTCCCAAAGTTAGCCCTGACACTGTCCCTAAGTGAGGCCCTGAGGCTGTCCCTCACAGAGGTCCTGATAATGTCTTTAACTAAACTCTAATGCTGATCTTACAGAGACCCTTATGTTGATCCTATGTCATGCCCTGACGCTGTCCGTAGCTAAGGCCCTGACTCTAGGCATCACTCAGGCCCTGTCGCTCTCCCTAAGTCAGGCTAAGACTCTGTCCCTACCTGAAGCCCTGACGCTGGGCCTAAATTAGGCACTGATGCTCTAATTAGCTATGGTCTTGACAGTATCCCTAGGTCATTTCCTGACACTATCCCTAGATCTTAACCTAAACTTGTCTTTAGCTACTGTCGAGCCTCTTATGCTAACTAAATCCCTGATGCTGTCTCTAAGTAAGAGCCTGAAATTAGGCCCGAGGCCGTCAACCTGTCCCTAACTGAGGTTGGAGGCTCATCCTAACTGAGGCGCTGACACTGTCCCTAACTAAAGCCCTGACACTACACCTAACTCAGTCCCTGACACTGTACTTTACAAGGGCTCTGATGCTAGTCCTAACTCAGGCCCTGACACTGTCTCTAAGTAAGGCTCAGAACTTGCCCCTAAATAGGCCCTGCTGTCAGCAATAACTAAAAACTGGACACTAGCCTGAGTTAATATCCTGACATATTTCTAACCAAGGTCCTGACACTGTCCCTAAGAAAGCCCTGTCGCTGTCCCTATGTTAAGAACTGAGGCTGTCCCTAACTCAGGCCCTGAAGCTTTCCCTAACTGAGGCCTTGAAGCTGTGACTAAGTCAGGCCCTGATCATATCTGTAACAAAGACGCTAAGGCTGATCCAACAGAGGCGCTGATTCTGTTCCTAAGTCATGCCCTGACAGTGTCCTCAGCTAAGGGCCTGACGCTAGGCCTCACTCAGGCCCTGTCGCTCTCCCTAAGTCAGGCTCTGATGCTGTCCCTACCTGAAGCCCTGACACTGGTTCTAAATAAGGATCTGATACTCTCAGGAACTAAGGTTTTGACACTATGCTTAGGTCCTTTCCTGACACGCTGCCTAGACCATGACCTGACCCTGTCCCTAGCAAATGTCGTGCCTCTTATGCTAACTACAGCCCTGCTGCTGTCCTTAACTAAGGGCCTAAAATTACTCTCGAGGCTGTGACCCTGTCCGTACCTAAGGCCTCGATGTTCGTCCTAATTCAGGGCCTGACACTGTCCCTAACTAAGGCCCTGCTGCCGTCAATATCTAAAGTCCTGACACTATCCTGAGCTAATTTCCTGACCCATCTCTTACCAAGGTCCTGAAACTGTCCCTAAGGAAGCCCTGATGCTGTCTCTAAGTGAGGCCTTGAGGCTGTCCCTAACAGAGGCCCTGAGAATATCTTTAACGTAGCCCCTGAGGCTGATCCTACCGTGGCTCTTATGCTGCTCCTAAGTCATGCCCTGACACTGTCTCTAGCTAAGGCCCTGACGCTAGGCCTCACTCAGGCCCTGTCCCACTCCCGAAGTTAGGCTCTGACGCTCTTCCTACCCGAAGCCCTGACACTCACTGCTCCTAAATTAGGTCCTGATGTGCTAAGTAACTAAGGTCTTGACACTATCCCTAGGTCATTTCCTGACACTCTCCCTAGACCTTAACCTAACCTTCTCTTTAGCTAATGTCGAGATTAGCTAAAGAGATTCTTTAGAACGAGATTCTTTCATCTTCTGAATATAGTTTTCTTCAAAACCTAATTTTTAGAGTGTTACTAACTTTAAACAAAATGTACTCAACTGCTGTGGAATATTCCTTCATAGGAGCGTGCATGGTTCACTTCTGCATCTGCTTCTGGTGGTGTTCAGGTTGCTTTCAGCTGTAGATCCCCTTATGCTAGCTAAATCCCTGATTCTGTCCCTAAATGAGGCCCTGAATTTAGGTCCGAGGCCGTGAACCTGTCCCTAACTGAGGCCTGGAGGCTCGTCCTAATGCAGGCCCTGACACTGTCCCTAACTAAGGCTCTGACACTACACCTAGCTCAGTCACTGTCACTGTACCTAACAAAGGCTCTGATGCTAGTCCTAACTTAGGCCCTGACACTGCCTCTAACTAAGGCCCTGCTGCCGTCAATATCTGAACACCTGATATTCTCCTGAGCTAATAGCCTGACCCATGTCTTCCCAAGGTCCTGAAACTTTCCCAAAGTAAGCCCTGACGCTGTCCCTAAGTGAGGCCTTGAGGCTATCCCTAACGGAGGCCCTGATAATAGCTTTAACGAAGACCCTAATGCTGATCCTACAGAGGCCTTTATGCTGCTCCTAAGTCATGCCCTGATACTGTCCCTTACTCAGGCCCTAAAGATAGGCCTCACTTAGGCCCTGTTGCTGTACCTTAGTTAGGCTCTGATGCTGTCCATACATCAAGCCCTGGCACTGGTCCTGATTAAGGCGCTCACGCTGCTGCTAACTAAGGCCCTGATGCTCTCAATAACTAAGGTCTTCTCGTTATCCCTTGGTCATTTCCTTTCCCTATCTCTGGCCTGGAACCTGACCCTGTCCCGAGATAGTCTCCTGCATCTTATGCTAAATGAAACCCTAATGCTCTCCCTAACTGAGGCCCTGACTACTCCTAACTAAGGCCATGACACTGAATCTAACAAAGGCCCGGAATCTGTCCTTAATATAGGCCCTGCTGCCAGCAATAACTAAAATCCTGACACTCTCCTGAGCTAATATCCTGACTCATTTCTAACCAAGGTCCTGACACTGTCCCTAAGAAAGCCCTGTCGCTGTCTTTAAGTGAAGCCCTGAGGCTGTCTGTAACTCAGACCCTGAAGCTTTCCCTAACTGAGGCCTTGACGCTGTGACTAACTAGGGCTCCGGTCATGTCTTTAACTAAGAACCTAAAGCTGATCCAACAAAGGCACTGATGCTGCTCCTAAGTCATTCCCTGACAGTGTCCCCAGCTAAGGGCCTGACATTAGGCCTCACTCAGGCCCTGTCGCTCTCCCTAAGTCAGGCCCTGATGCTGTCCCTACCTGAAGCCCTAACACTGCTTCTGAATAAGTCCCTGAGGGTCTCAGTAACAAAGGTCTTCACACTATCCTTAGGTCATTTCCTGACACGATTCCAAGCCTTTACCCTAACCCTGTCCCGAACTAATGTCCTACCTCTTATGCTAACTAAAGACCTTATGCTGTGCCTAATTCAGGCACTGAATTTAGTCCCAAGGCCGCTAGACTGTCCCTAACTCGGCTCGATGCCCTTATCGTCACAATGTTCCATGACCACTGTCATCACAATGCTCAACGCCCTTTTCATCAGAATGCTCCACGCCCTTGTCATCACAATGCTCCATAACCCCTGTCATCACAATGCTCCATGACCTTTGTCATCGCAATGCTACATGCCATTGTCATCACAATGCTCCATGCCCTTATCATCACAATGCTCCATGACCCCTTTCATCACAATGCTCCATGACCCTTGTCTAAAATGCTACATGCCTGTGAAATCACAAAGCTCCATGCCCCCTGTCATCACAAGTCTCCATGACTCTTGTCATCACAATGCATCATGGCCCCTGTCATTCAAAATGCCATATGACCACTGTCATCAAAATGTTCCATGGCCCTTGTCATCACAATGCCCCGTGACCCCTGTCATCACAATGTTCCAGGCCCCCTGTCATCACAATGAGCCATGACCCCTTTCATCACAATGCTCCAGGTCAGTTTTCATCACAATGCTCCATGACCCCTGTCATCACAATGTTCCCTGGCCTTTGACATCACAACTCTCCATGGCCCCTGTAATCACAGTGCTCCATGACAACGTTCATCACATTGCTCCAGGACCACTGTCATCATAATGCCACATGAGCCCTGTCATCACAATGCTCCATGGCCCTTGTCATCACAATGCTCCATGATCCTTGTAATCAAAATGCTCTTTGACCCTTTCATCACAATGTTACAGTACCCCTTTCTTCACAATGCTCCATGCCGCTGGTCACCACAATGCTCCATGACCTCTGTCATCACAATGCTCCATGCCCCTTGTCATTAAAATGCTCCATGGCCCCTGTCATCACAATGCTGCATGATCCTTATAATCTCAATGCTCCATGGTCCTCGTCATCACAAATCTCCACGCATTTGTCATCACAATGCTCCATGACCCCTGTCATCCCAATGCTCCATAGCACTTTTCATCACAATGCTACATGACCACTTTTATCACAATGTTCCATGACCACTTTCATCACAATGCTCCATGACCACTTTCATCACAATGCCCCATGACCCCTGTCATCAAAATGCTCCATGGCCCTTGTCACCACAATGCTCCAGGACCCGTCATCACAATTCTCCATGGCCCTTGTCATCACAGTGCTCCATGGCGCTTGTCATCACAATGATCCAGAGCCTTAGTGCTTGAGTTGGGATTAGTATCATTGCCTCAGTTAGGGACACTGTCATTGCCTGAATTGGGAGTAGTGTCAGAACCTTAGCTAGGGACAGTGCCAGGGCAAGTTGGGAGTAGTGCCTGTGCCTTAGTTAGGGACAGCGCCAGTGCTTGCGTTGGGAGTAGTGTCAGGGCCATAGTTAGGGACAGTGTCAGTGGCTGAGATGGGAATAGTGTCAGGGCCTTAGTTACGGACATTGTCAGTGCCTAAGTTGGGATTTTTGTCAGGGTCTTTATTATGGACAGTGTCAGGGCCTGAGTTAAGAGTAGTGTCAAGGCCTTAATTTGGAAGAGTGTCAGTGTCTCAGTTTGGAGTAGTGTCAGACCCTTACTTAGGAACAGCGTCAGTGCCTGAGTTGGGAGTAGTGACATGGCCTAAGTTATGGACAGTGTCAGGGACTGAGTTAGGAATAGTCTCAGGACCTTAGTTAGGGACAGTGTCAGTGACTTTGTTAGGAATAGTGTCAGGGTCTAAGTTAGGAGTAGTCTGAGACCGGTAGTTAGGAACAGTGTCAGGGCCTGAGTTGTGAGTAGTTTCAGGGCCTTAGTTAGAGAAAGTGTCAGTGCCGGAGCTGGGAGTTATGTCAGGGCCTTAGTTAGGGACAGTGTCAGTGCCTGAGTTGGGAGTAGTGTCAGGGCCTAGTTAGGGACAGTGTCAGTGCCTGAGTTGGAAGTAGTGTCAGGGCATTAGGGACAGTGTCAGTGGCTGAGATGGGAGTAGTGTCAGGGTCTTAGTTAGGGAGAGTGTCAGTGCCTGAGTTGGGAATTGTCTCAGGGTCTTTTTGGGGGACAGCATCAGGGCATGAGTTAAAAGTAGAGTCAAGGCCTTAGTTAGGGAGAGTGTCAGTGCCTGTGTTGGGAGAAGTATCAGGCCCTTCGTTAGGGACAGTGTCAGGGTCTCAGGTAGAAGTAGTCTCAGGGCCTTAGTTAGGTAGCGTGTCAGTGCCTAAGTAAGTAGTAGTGGGAGGGCCTTCGTTAGGGACAGTGTCAATGCCTGTGTTGGGAGTAGTGTCAGAGCCTTAGTTAGGGACAGCGTCAGTGCCTGTGTTGGGAGTAGTGTCAGGGCCTTACTTAGGGACAGCGTCCGTGCCTGAGATAGGAGTAGTGTGATGGCCGTAGTTAGGGACACTCTCAGTGCCAGAGTTGGGGGTAGTGGCAGGCCTCTGTTAGGGACTGTGCCAGGGCCTGAGTTAAGAATAGTGTCAAGTCCTTAGTTAGGGACAGTGTTAGTGCCTGAGTTGAGAGTAATGTCAGGGCCTTAGTTAGGGACAATGTCAGTGCCTGAGTTGGGAGTAGTGTCAGGACCTTAATTAGGGAGAGTGTCAGTGCCTGAGTTGGGAGTAGTGCCAGTGCCTTAGTTAGAGACAGTGCCAGTGCCTGAGTTGGGAGTAGTGTCAGGGCCATAGTTAGGGATGGTGTCAGTTGCTGAGATGGAAGTAGTGTCAGGCCCTTAGTTACGGACAGTGCCAGGGCCTGAGTTGGGATTAGTTTCAGGGTCTTTATTATGGACTGTGTCAGGGCCTGAGTTAAGAGTAGTGTCAAGGCCTTAATTTGGGAGAGTGTCACTGTCTGAGTTGGGAGTCGTGTCAGACCCTTAGTTAAGGGACAGCGTCAGTGTCTGAGTTAGGAATAGTGCCAGAGCCTAAGTTACGGACAGTGCCAGGGCCTGAGTTAGGAGTAGTCTGAGACTGGTAGTTAGTACCCGTGTAAGGGCCTGAGTTGTGAGTAGTTTCAGGGCCTTAGTTAGCGAAAGTGTCAATGCCGGAATTGGGAGTAATGTCAGGGCTTACTTAGGGAGAGTGTCAGTGCCTGAGGTGGAAGTAGTATCAGGGCCTTAGTTAAGGACAGTGTCAGTGCCTGAGTTCGGAGTACTGTCAGGGCATATTTCGGGACAGTCTCAGTGCCTATTTTGGGAGTAGTGTCACGGCCTTAGTTAGTGACATTGTCAGTGCCTGAGTAAGGAGTAGTGTCCGGGCCTTAGTTAGGGACAGTGTCAGTTGCTTAGTTAGGAGTAGTGTCAGGGCCTAAGTTAGGGCCAGTGTCAGCGCCTGAGTCAGGAGTAGAGTCAGGGCCTAAGTTAGGGACAGTGTCATTGCTTGAGATAGGAGTAGTGTCAGGGCCTTAGTTAGGAGTAGCGTCAGTGCCTTCGTTAGGTATTGTATCAGCGCCTCAGTTGGGAATAGTTTCAGGGCCTTATTTAGGACAGTGTTAGTGCCTGAGTTAGGAGTTGTGTCGGCCTTAGTTAGGGACCTTTTCAGGGCCTGAGTTAGGAGTAACGTCAGGGCCTTCCTTAAGTATTGTGTCAGCGCCTGAGTTAGGACTAGTGTCAGGGCCTTAGTTAGGGACACTGTCAGGGCATGATTTAGGAGTTGTGTTAGGGCGTGAGCTATGAATAGTGTCAGGGCCATAGTTAGTGACAGTGTCAGTGCTGAGTTTGGAGTAGTATCAGGGCCTTAGTTAGAGACAGTGTCAGGGCCTGAGTTAGGTGTATGTCAGGGCCTTAGTTAGGGACAGTGTCAGTGGCTGATTTAGGAGTAGTGTCAGAGGCTTTGTTAGGGACAGTGTCAGGGCCTGAGTTAAGAGTAGTGTCACAGCTTTAGTTAGGACCAGTGTCAGGGCCTTAGTTAAGTCCAACATCAGCGCCTATGATAGGAATCAGATCAGGACCTGTGTTACAGGTAATGTCAGGGCCTTATTTAAGAACAGTGTCAGGGCCTGAGTCCTGACTTACTCCTTACTCTCCTCATTAAGGACTTTTGACACTACTGCTAATTCTGGCCCTGATAATGTCCCTAACTAAGGCCCTGACACTTTCCCTGGCTAAGGCCCTGAACTTCTCCTAAGTCAGGCCCTGATACTGTCCCTAACAATGGCCCTGACACTACACCTAACGTAGGCCCCGACACGATACCTAACAAAGGCTTTGTTGCTAGTCCAAACTAAAGCCCTAAAATTGGTTCTAAATAAGTCCTTGACACTAATCGCCTTGAAACTTTCCCTAACGTAGGCGCTGCTACCATCAATATCTAAAGTCCTGACATTATCCTGAGCTAATATCCTGACCCATGTCTTACCAAGGTCCTGAAACTCTCCCAAAGTTAGCCCTGACACTGTCCCTAAGTGAGGCCCTGAGGCTGTCCCTCACAGAGGTCCTGATAATGTCTTTAACTAAACTCTAATGCTGATCTTACAGAGACTCTTATGTTGATCCTATGTCATGCCCTGACGCTGTCCGTAGCTAAGGCCCTGACTCTAGGCATCACTCAGGCCCTGTCGCTCTCCCTAAGTCAGGCTAAGACTCTGTCCCTACCTGAAGCCCTGACGCTGGGCCTAAATGAGGCACTGATGCTCTAATTAGCTATGGTCTTGACAGTATCCCTAGGTCATTTCCTGACACTATCCCTAGATCTTAACCTAAACTTGTCTTTAGCTACTGTCGAGCCTCTTATGCTAACTAAATCCCTGATGCTGTCTCTAAGTAAGAGCCTGAAATTAGGCCCGAGGCCGTCAACCTGTCCCTAACTGAGGTTGGAGGCTCATCCTAACTGAGGCGCTGACACTGTCCCTAACTAAAGCCCTGACACTACACCTAACTCAGTCCCTGACACTGTACTTTACAAGGGCTCTGATGCTAGTCCTAACTCAGGCCCTGACACTGTCTCTAAGTAAGGCTCAGAACTTGCCCCTAAATAGGCCCTGCTGTCAGCAATAACTAAAAACTGGACACTAGCCTGAGTTAATATCCTGACATATTTCTAACCAAGGTCCTGACACTGTCCCTAAGAAAGCCCTGTCGCTGTCCCTATGTTAAGAACTGAGGCTGTCCCTAACTCAGGCCCTGAAGCTTTCCCTAACTGAGGCCTTGAAGCTGTGACTAAGTCAGGCCCTGATCATATCTGTAACAAAGACGCTAAGGCTGATCCAACAGAGGCGCTGATTCTGTTCCTAAGTCATGCCCTGACAGTGTCCTCAGCTAAGGGCCTGACGCTAGGCCTCACTCAGGCCCTGTCGCTCTCCCTAAGTCAGGCTCTGATGCTGTCCCTACCTGAAGCCCTGACACTGGTTCTAAATAAGGATCTGATACTCTCAGGAACTAAGGTTTTGACACTATGCTTAGGTCCTTTCCTGACACGCTGCCTAGACCATAACCTGACCCTGTCCCTAGCAAATGTCGTGCCTCTTATGCTAACTACAGCCCTGCTGCTGTCCTTAACTAAGGGCCTAAAATTACTCTCGAGGCTGTGACCCTGTCCGTACCTAAGGCCTCGATGTTCGTCCTAATTCAGGGCCTGACACTGTCCCTAACTAAGGCCCTGCTGCCGTCAATATCTAAAGTCCTGACACTATCCTGAGCTAATTTCCTGACCCATCTCTTACCAAGGTCCTGAAACTGTCCCTAAGGAAGCCCTGATGCTGTCTCTAAGTGAGGCCTTGAGGCTGTCCCTAACAGAGGCCCTGAGAATATCTTTAACATAGCCCCTGAGGCTGATCCTACCGTGGCTCTTATGCTGCTCCTAAGTCATGCCCTGACACTGTCTCTAGCTAAGGCCCTGACGCTAGGCCTCACTCAGGCCCTGTCCCACTCCCGAAGTCAGGCTCTGACGCTCTTCCTACCCGAAGCCCTGACACTCACTGCTCCTAAATTAGGTCCTGATGTGCTAAGTAACTAAGGTCTTGACACTATCCCTAGGTCATTTCCTGACACTCTCCCTAGACCTTAACCTAACCTTCTCTTTAGCTAATGTCGAGATTAGCTAAAGAGATTCTTTAGAACGAGATTCTTTCATCTTCTGAATATAGTTTTCTTCAAAACCTAATTTTTAGAGTGTTACTAACTTTAAACAAAATGTACTCAACTGCTGTGGAATATTCCTTCATAGGAGCGTGCATGGTTCACTTCTGCATCTGCTTCTGGTGGTGTTCAGGTTGCTTTCAGCTGTAGATCCCCTTATGCTAGCTAATCTCTGATTCTGTCCCTAAATGAGGCCCTGAATTTAGGTCCGAGGCCGTGAACCTGTCCCTAACTGAGGCCTGGAGGCTCGTCCTAATGCAGGCCCTGACACTGTCCCTAACTAAGGCTCTGACACTACACCTAGCTCAGTCACTGTCACTGTACCTAACAAAGGCTCTGATGCTAGTCCTAACTTAGGCCCTGACACTGCCTCTAACTAAGGCCCTGCTGCCGTCAATATCTGAACACCTGATATTCTCCTGAGCTAATAGCCTGACCCATGTCTTCCCAAGGTCCTGAAACTTTCCCAAAGTAAGCCCTGACGCTGTCCCTAAGTGAGGCCTTGAGGCTATCCCTAACGGAGGCCCTGATAATAGCTTTAACGAAGACCCTAATGCTGATCCTACAGAGGCCTTTATGCTGCTCCTAAGTCATGCCCTGATACTGTCCCTTACTCAGGCCCCAAAGATAGGCCTCACTTAGGCCCTGTTGCTGTACCTTAGTTAGGCTCTGATGCTGTCCATACATCAAGCCCTGGCACTGGTCCTGATTAAGGCGCTCACGCTGCTGCTAACTAAGGCCCTGATGCTCTCAATAACTAAGGTCTTCTCATTATCCCTTGGTCATTTCCTTTCCCTATCTCTGGCCTGGAACCTGACCCTGTCCCGAGATAGTCTCCTGCATCTTATGCTAAATGAAACCCTAATGCTCTCCCTAACTGAGGCCCTGACTACTCCTAACTAAGGCCATGACACTGAATCTAACAAAGGCCCGGAATCTGTCCTTAATATAGGCCCTGCTGCCAGCAATAACTAAAATCCTGACACTCTCCTGAGCTAATATCCTGACTCATTTCTAACCAAGGTCCTGACACTGTCCCTAAGAAAGCCCTGTCGCTGTCTTTAAGTGAAGCCCTGAGGCTGTCTGTAACTCAGACCCTGAAGCTTTCCCTAACTGAGGCCTTGACGCTGTGACTAACTAGGGCTCCGGTCATGTCTTTAACTAAGAACCTAAAGCTGATCCAACAAAGGCACTGATGCTGCTCCTAAGTCATTCCCTGACAGTGTCCCCAGCTAAGGGCCTGACATTAGGCCTCACTCAGGCCCTGTCGCTCTCCCTAAGTCAGGCCCTGATGCTGTCCCTACCTGAAGCCCTAACACTGCTTCTGAATAAGTCCCTGAGGGTCTCAGTAACAAAGGTCTTCACACTATCCTTAGGTCATTTCCTGACACGATTCCAAGCCTTTACCCTAACCCTGTCCCGAGCTAATGTCCTACCTCTTATGCTAACTAAAGACCTTATGCTGTGCCTAATTCAGGCACTGAATTTAGTCCCAAGGACACTAGACTGTCCCTAACTCGGCTCGATGCCCTTATCGTCACAATGTTCCATGACCACTGTCATCACAATGCTCAACGCCCTTTTCATCAGAATGCTCCACGCCCTTGTCATCACAATGCTCCATAACCCCTGTCATCACAATGCTCCATGACCTTTGTCATCGCAATGCTACATGCCATTGTCATCACAATGCTCCATGCCCTTATCATCACAATGCTCCATGACCCCTTTCATCACAATGCTCCATGACCCTTGTCTAAAATGCTACATGCCTGTGAAATCACAAAGCTCCATGCCCCCTGTCATCACAAGTCTCCATGACTCTTGTCATCACAATGCTTCATGGCCCCTGTCATTCAAAATGCCATATGACCACTGTCATCAAAATGTTCCATGGCCCTTGTCATCACAATGCCCCGTGACCCCTGTCATCACAATGTTCCAGGCCCCCTGTCATCACAATGAGCCATGACCCCTTTCATCACAATGCTCCAGGTCAGTTTTCATCACAATGCTCCATGACCCCTGTCATCACAATGTTCCCTGGCCTTTGTCATCACAATTCTCCATGGCCCCTGTAATCACAGTGCTCCATGACAACGTTCATCACATTGCTCCAGGACCACTGTCATCATAATGCCACATGAGCCCTGTCATCACAATGCTCCATGGCCCTTGTCATCACAATGCTCCATGGCCCTTGTCATCACAATGCTCCATGATCCTTGTAATCAAAATGCTCCTTGACCCTTTCATCACAATGTTACAGTACCCCTTTCTTCACAATGCTCCATGCCGCTGGTCACCACAATGCTCCATGACCTCTGTCATCACAATGCTCCATGTCCCTTGTCATTAAAATGCTCCATGGCCCCTGTCATCACAATGCTGCATGATCCTTATAATCTCAATGCTCCATGGTCCTCGTCATCACAAATCTCCACGCATTTGTCATCACAATGCTCCATGACCCCTGTCATCCCAATGCTCCATAGCACTTTTCATCACAATGCTACATGACCACTTTTATCACAATGTTCCATGACCACTTTCATCACAATGCTCCATGACCACTTTCATCACAATGCCCCATGACCCCTGTCATCAAAATGCTCCATGGCCCTTGTCACCACAATGCTCCAGGACCCGTCATCACAATTCTCCATGGCCCTTGTCATCACAGTGCTCCATGGCGCTCGTCATCACAATGATCCAGAGCCTTAGTGCTTGAGTTGGGATTAGTATCATTGCCTCAGTTAGGGACACTGTCATTGCCTGAATTGGGAGTAGTGTCAGAACCTTAGCTAGGGACAGTGCCAGGGCAAGTTGGGAGTAGTGCCTGTGCCTTAGTTAGGGACAGCGCCAGTGCTTGCGTTGGGAGTAGTGTCAGGGCCATAGTTAGGGACAGTGTCAGTGGCTGAGATGGGAATAGTGTCAGGGCCTTAATTAGGGAGAGTGTCAGTGCCTGAGTTGGGAGTAGTGCCAGTGCCTTAGTTAGAGACAGCGCCAGTGCCTGAGTTGGGAGTAGTGTCAGGGCCATAGTTAGGGATGGTGTCAGTTGCTGAGATGGAAGTAGTGTCAGGCCCTTAGTTACGGACAGTGCCAGGGCCTGAGTTGGGATTAGTTTCAGGGTCTTTATTATGGACTGTGTCAGGGCCTGAGTTAAGAGTAGTGTCAAGGCCTTAATTTGGGAGAGTGTCACTGTTTGAGTTGGGAGTAGTGTCAGACCCTTAGTTAAGGGACAGCGTCAGTGTCTGAGTTAGGAATAGTGCCAGAGCCTAAGTTACGGACAGTGCCAGGGCCTGAGTTAGGAGTAGTCTGAGACTGGTAGTTAGTACCCGTGTAAGGGCCTGAGTTGTGAGTAGTTTCAGGGCCTTAGTTAGCGAAAGTGTCAATGCCGGAATTGGGAGTAATGTCAGGGCTTACATAGGGAGAGTGTCAGTGCCTGAGGTGGAAGTAGTATCAGGGCCTTAGTTAAGGACAGTGTCAGTGCCTGAGTTCGGAGTACGGTCAGGGCATATTTCGGGACAGTCTCAGTGCCTATTTTGGGAGTAGTGTCACGGCCTTAGTTAGTGACATTGTCAGTGCCTGAGTAAGGAGTAGTGTCCGGGCCTTAGTTAGGGACAGTGTCAGTTGCTTAGTTAGGAGTAGTGTCAGGGCCTAAGTTAGGGCCAGTGTCAGTGCCTGAGTCAGGAGTAGAGTCAGGGCCTAAGTTAGGGACAGTGTCATTGCTTGAGATAGGAGTAGTGTCAGGGCCTTAGTTAGGAGTAGCATCAGTGCCTTCGTTAGGTATTGTATCAGCGCCTCAGTTGGGAATAGTTTCAGGGCCTTATTTAGGACAGTGTTAGTGCCTGAGTTAGGAGTTGTGTCGGCCTTAGTTAGGGACCTTTTCAGGGCCTGAGTTAGGAGTAACGTCAGGGCCTTCCTTAAGTATTGTGTCAGCGCCTGAGTTAGGACTAGTGTCAGGGCCTTAGTTAGGGACACTGTCAGGGCATGATTTAGGAGTTGTGTTAGGGCGTGAGCTATGAATAGTGTCAGGGCCTTAGTTAGTGACAGTGTCAGTGCTGAGTTTGGAGTAGTATCAGGGCCTTAGTTAGAGACAGTGTCAGGGCCTGGGTTAGGTGTATGTCAGGGCCTTAGTTAGGGACAGTGTCAGTGGCTGATTTAGGAGTAGTGTCAGAGGCTTTGTTAGGGACAGTGTCAGGGCCTGAGTTAAGAGTAGTGTCTCAGCTTTAGTTAGGATCAGTGTCAGGGCCTTAGTTAAGTCCAACATCAGCGCCTATGATAGGAATCAGATCAGGACCTGTGTTACAGGTAATGTCAGGGCCTTATTTAAGAACAGTGTCAGGGCCTGAGTCCTGACTTACTCCTTACTCTCCTCACTAAGGACTTTTGACACTACTGCTAATTCTGGCCCTGATAATGTCCCTAACTAAGGCCCTGACACTTTCCCTGGCTAAGGCCCTGAACTTCTCCTAAGTCAGGCCCTGATACTGTCCCTAACAATGGCCCTGACACTACACCTAACGTAGGCCCCGACATGATACTTAACAAAGGCTTTGTTGCTAGTCCAAACTAAAGCCCTAAAATTGGTCCTAAATAAGTCCTTGACACTAATCGCCTTGAAACTTTCCCTAACGTAGGCGCTGCTACCATCGATATCTAAAGTCCTGACATTATCCTGAGCTAATATCCTGACCCATGTCTTACCAAGGTCCTGAAACTCTCCCAAAGTTAGCCCTGACACTGTCCCTAAGTGAGGCCCTGAGGCTGTCCCTCACAGAGGTCCTGATAATGTCTTTAACTAAACTCTAATGCTGATCTTACAGAGACCCTTATGTTGATCCTATGTCATGCCCTGACGCTGTCCGTAGCTAAGGCCCTGACTCTAGGCATCACTCAGGCCCTGTCGCTCTCCCTAAGTCAGGCTAAGACTCTGTCCCTACCTGAAGCCCTGACGCTGGGCCTAAATTAGGCACTGATGCTCTAATTAGCTATGGTCTTGACAGTATCCCTAGGTCATTTCCTGACACTATCCCTAGATCTTAACCTAAACTTGTCTTTAGCTACTGTCGAGCCTCTTATGCTAACTAAATCCCTGATGCTGTCTCTAAGTAAGAGCCTGAAATTAGGCCCGAGGCCGTCAACCTGTCCCTAACTGAGGTTGGAGGCTCATCCTAACTGAGGCGCTGACACTGTCCCTAACTAAAGCCCTGACACTACACCTAACTCAGTCCCTGACACTGTACTTTACAAGGGCTCTGATGCTAGTCCTAACTCAGGCCCTGACACTGTCTCTAAGTAAGGCTCAGAACTTGCCCCTAAATAGGCCCTGCTGTCAGCAATAACTAAAAACTGGACACTAGCCTGAGTTAATATCCTGACATATTTCTAACCAAGGTCCTGACACTGTCCCTAAGAAAGCCCTGTCGCTGTCCCTATGTTAAGAACTGAGGCTGTCCCTAACTCAGGCCCTGAAGCTTTCCCTAACTGAGGCCTTGAAGCTGTGACTAAGTCAGGCCCTGATCATATCTGTAACAAAGACGCTAAGGCTGATCCAACAGAGGCGCTGATTCTGTTCCTAAGTCATGCCCTGACAGTGTCCTCAGCTAAGGGCCTGACGCTAGGCCTCACTCAGGCCCTGTCGCTCTCCCTAAGTCAGGCTCTGATGCTGTCCCTACCTGAAGCCCTGACACTGGTTCTAAATAAGGATCTGATACTCTCAGGAACTAAGGTTTTGACACTATGCTTAGGTCCTTTCCTGACACGCTGCCTAGACCATGACCTGACCCTGTCCCTAGCAAATGTCGTGCCTCTTATGCTAACTACAGCCCTGCTGCTGTCCTTAACTAAGGGCCTAAAATTACTCTCGAGGCTGTGACCCTGTCCGTACCTAAGGCCTCGATGTTCGTCCTAATTCAGGGCCTGACACTGTCCCTAACTAAGGCCCTGCTGCCGTCAATATCTAAAGTCCTGACACTATCCTGAGCTAATTTCCTGACCCATCTCTTACCAAGGTCCTGAAACTGTCCCTAAGGAAGCCCTGATGCTGTCTCTAAGTGAGGCCTTGAGGCTGTCCCTAACAGAGGCCCTGAGAATATCTTTAACGTAGCCCCTGAGGCTGATCCTACCGTGGCTCTTATGCTGCTCCTAAGTCATGCCCTGACACTGTCTCTAGCTAAGGCCCTGACGCTAGGCCTCACTCAGGCCCTGTCCCACTCCCGAAGTTAGGCTCTGACGCTCTTCCTACCCGAAGCCCTGACACTCACTGCTCCTAAATTAGGTCCTGATGTGCTAAGTAACTAAGGTCTTGACACTATCCCTAGGTCATTTCCTGACACTCTCCCTAGACCTTAACCTAACCTTCTCTTTAGCTAATGTCGAGATTAGCTAAAGAGATTCTTTAGAACGAGATTCTTTCATCTTCTGAATATAGTTTTCTTCAAAACCTAATTTTTAGAGTGTTACTAACTTTAAACAAAATGTACTCAACTGCTGTGGAATATTCCTTCATAGGAGCGTGCATGGTTCACTTCTGCATCTGCTTCTGGTGGTGTTCAGGTTGCTTTCAGCTGTAGATCCCCTTATGCTAGCTAAATCCCTGATTCTGTCCCTAAATGAGGCCCTGAATTTAGGTCCGAGGCCGTGAACCTGTCCCTAACTGAGGCCTGGAGGCTCGTCCTAATGCAGGCCCTGACACTGTCCCTAACTAAGGCTCTGACACTACACCTAGCTCAGTCACTGTCACTGTACCTAACAAAGGCTCTGATGCTAGTCCTAACTTAGGCCCTGACACTGCCTCTAACTAAGGCCCTGCTGCCGTCAATATCTGAACACCTGATATTCTCCTGAGCTAATAGCCTGACCCATGTCTTCCCAAGGTCCTGAAACTTTCCCAAAGTAAGCCCTGACGCTGTCCCTAAGTGAGGCCTTGAGGCTATCCCTAACGGAGGCCCTGATAATAGCTTTAACGAAGACCCTAATGCTGATCCTACAGAGGCCTTTATGCTGCTCCTAAGTCATGCCCTGATACTGTCCCTTACTCAGGCCCTAAAGATAGGCCTCACTTAGGCCCTGTTGCTGTACCTTAGTTAGGCTCTGATGCTGTCCATACATCAAGCCCTGGCACTGGTCCTGATTAAGGCGCTCACGCTGCTGCTAACTAAGGCCCTGATGCTCTCAATAACTAAGGTCTTCTCGTTATCCCTTGGTCATTTCCTTTCCCTATCTCTGGCCTGGAACCTGACCCTGTCCCGAGATAGTCTCCTGCATCTTATGCTAAATGAAACCCTAATGCTCTCCCTAACTGAGGCCCTGACTACTCCTAACTAAGGCCATGACACTGAATCTAACAAAGGCCCGGAATCTGTCCTTAATATAGGCCCTGCTGCCAGCAATAACTAAAATCCTGACACTCTCCTGAGCTAATATCCTGACTCATTTCTAACCAAGGTCCTGACACTGTCCCTAAGAAAGCCCTGTCGCTGTCTTTAAGTGAAGCCCTGAGGCTGTCTGTAACTCAGACCCTGAAGCTTTCCCTAACTGAGGCCTTGACGCTGTGACTAACTAGGGCTCCGGTCATGTCTTTAACTAAGAACCTAAAGCTGATCCAACAAAGGCACTGATGCTGCTCCTAAGTCATTCCCTGACAGTGTCCCCAGCTAAGGGCCTGACATTAGGCCTCACTCAGGCCCTGTCGCTCTCCCTAAGTCAGGCCCTGATGCTGTCCCTACCTGAAGCCCTAACACTGCTTCTGAATAAGTCCCTGAGGGTCTCAGTAACAAAGGTCTTCACACTATCCTTAGGTCATTTCCTGACACGATTCCAAGCCTTTACCCTAACCCTGTCCCGAACTAATGTCCTACCTCTTATGCTAACTAAAGACCTTATGCTGTGCCTAATTCAGGCACTGAATTTAGTCCCAAGGCCGCTAGACTGTCCCTAACTCGGCTCGATGCCCTTATCGTCACAATGTTCCATGACCACTGTCATCACAATGCTCAACGCCCTTTTCATCAGAATGCTCCACGCCCTTGTCATCACAATGCTCCATAACCCCTGTCATCACAATGCTCCATGACCTTTGTCATCGCAATGCTACATGCCATTGTCATCACAATGCTCCATGCCCTTATCATCACAATGCTCCATGACCCCTTTCATCACAATGCTCCATGACCCTTGTCTAAAATGCTACATGCCTGTGAAATCACAAAGCTCCATGCCCCCTGTCATCACAAGTCTCCATGACTCTTGTCATCACAATGCATCATGGCCCCTGTCATTCAAAATGCCATATGACCACTGTCATCAAAATGTTCCATGGCCCTTGTCATCACAATGCCCCGTGACCCCTGTCATCACAATGTTCCAGGCCCCCTGTCATCACAATGAGCCATGACCCCTTTCATCACAATGCTCCAGGTCAGTTTTCATCACAATGCTCCATGACCCCTGTCATCACAATGTTCCCTGGCCTTTGACATCACAACTCTCCATGGCCCCTGTAATCACAGTGCTCCATGACAACGTTCATCACATTGCTCCAGGACCACTGTCATCATAATGCCACATGAGCCCTGTCATCACAATGCTCCATGGCCCTTGTCATCACAATGCTCCATGATCCTTGTAATCAAAATGCTCTTTGACCCTTTCATCACAATGTTACAGTACCCCTTTCTTCACAATGCTCCATGCCGCTGGTCACCACAATGCTCCATGACCTCTGTCATCACAATGCTCCATGCCCCTTGTCATTAAAATGCTCCATGGCCCCTGTCATCACAATGCTGCATGATCCTTATAATCTCAATGCTCCATGGTCCTCGTCATCACAAATCTCCACGCATTTGTCATCACAATGCTCCATGACCCCTGTCATCCCAATGCTCCATAGCACTTTTCATCACAATGCTACATGACCACTTTTATCACAATGTTCCATGACCACTTTCATCACAATGCTCCATGACCACTTTCATCACAATGCCCCATGACCCCTGTCATCAAAATGCTCCATGGCCCTTGTCACCACAATGCTCCAGGACCCGTCATCACAATTCTCCATGGCCCTTGTCATCACAGTGCTCCATGGCGCTTGTCATCACAATGATCCAGAGCCTTAGTGCTTGAGTTGGGATTAGTATCATTGCCTCAGTTAGGGACACTGTCATTGCCTGAATTGGGAGTAGTGTCAGAACCTTAGCTAGGGACAGTGCCAGGGCAAGTTGGGAGTAGTGCCTGTGCCTTAGTTAGGGACAGCGCCAGTGCTTGCGTTGGGAGTAGTGTCAGGGCCATAGTTAGGGACAGTGTCAGTGGCTGAGATGGGAATAGTGTCAGGGCCTTAGTTACGGACATTGTCAGTGCCTAAGTTGGGATTTTTGTCAGGGTCTTTATTATGGACAGTGTCAGGGCCTGAGTTAAGAGTAGTGTCAAGGCCTTAATTTGGAAGAGTGTCAGTGTCTCAGTTTGGAGTAGTGTCAGACCCTTACTTAGGAACAGCGTCAGTGCCTGAGTTGGGAGTAGTGACATGGCCTAAGTTATGGACAGTGTCAGGGACTGAGTTAGGAATAGTCTCAGGACCTTAGTTAGGGACAGTGTCAGTGACTTTGTTAGGAATAGTGTCAGGGTCTAAGTTAGGAGTAGTCTGAGACCGGTAGTTAGGAACAGTGTCAGGGCCTGAGTTGTGAGTAGTTTCAGGGCCTTAGTTAGAGAAAGTGTCAGTGCCGGAGCTGGGAGTTATGTCAGGGCCTTAGTTAGGGACAGTGTCAGTGCCTGAGTTGGGAGTAGTGTCAGGGCCTAGTTAGGGACAGTGTCAGTGCCTGAGTTGGAAGTAGTGTCAGGGCATTAGGGACAGTGTCAGTGGCTGAGATGGGAGTAGTGTCAGGGTCTTAGTTAGGGAGAGTGTCAGTGCCTGAGTTGGGAATTGTCTCAGGGTCTTTTTGGGGGACAGCATCAGGGCATGAGTTAAAAGTAGAGTCAAGGCCTTAGTTAGGGAGAGTGTCAGTGCCTGTGTTGGGAGAAGTATCAGGCCCTTCGTTAGGGACAGTGTCAGGGTCTCAGGTAGAAGTAGTCTCAGGGCCTTAGTTAGGTAGCGTGTCAGTGCCTAAGTAAGTAGTAGTGGGAGGGCCTTCGTTAGGGACAGTGTCAATGCCTGTGTTGGGAGTAGTGTCAGAGCCTTAGTTAGGGACAGCGTCAGTGCCTGTGTTGGGAGTAGTGTCAGGGCCTTACTTAGGGACAGCGTCCGTGCCTGAGATAGGAGTAGTGTGATGGCCGTAGTTAGGGACACTCTCAGTGCCAGAGTTGGGGGTAGTGGCAGGCCTCTGTTAGGGACTGTGCCAGGGCCTGAGTTAAGAATAGTGTCAAGTCCTTAGTTAGGGACAGTGTTAGTGCCTGAGTTGAGAGTAATGTCAGGGCCTTAGTTAGGGACAATGTCAGTGCCTGAGTTGGGAGTAGTGTCAGGACCTTAATTAGGGAGAGTGTCAGTGCCTGAGTTGGGAGTAGTGCCAGTGCCTTAGTTAGAGACAGTGCCAGTGCCTGAGTTGGGAGTAGTGTCAGGGCCATAGTTAGGGATGGTGTCAGTTGCTGAGATGGAAGTAGTGTCAGGCCCTTAGTTACGGACAGTGCCAGGGCCTGAGTTGGGATTAGTTTCAGGGTCTTTATTATGGACTGTGTCAGGGCCTGAGTTAAGAGTAGTGTCAAGGCCTTAATTTGGGAGAGTGTCACTGTCTGAGTTGGGAGTCGTGTCAGACCCTTAGTTAAGGGACAGCGTCAGTGTCTGAGTTAGGAATAGTGCCAGAGCCTAAGTTACGGACAGTGCCAGGGCCTGAGTTAGGAGTAGTCTGAGACTGGTAGTTAGTACCCGTGTAAGGGCCTGAGTTGTGAGTAGTTTCAGGGCCTTAGTTAGCGAAAGTGTCAATGCCGGAATTGGGAGTAATGTCAGGGCTTACTTAGGGAGAGTGTCAGTGCCTGAGGTGGAAGTAGTATCAGGGCCTTAGTTAAGGACAGTGTCAGTGCCTGAGTTCGGAGTACTGTCAGGGCATATTTCGGGACAGTCTCAGTGCCTATTTTGGGAGTAGTGTCACGGCCTTAGTTAGTGACATTGTCAGTGCCTGAGTAAGGAGTAGTGTCCGGGCCTTAGTTAGGGACAGTGTCAGTTGCTTAGTTAGGAGTAGTGTCAGGGCCTAAGTTAGGGCCAGTGTCAGCGCCTGAGTCAGGAGTAGAGTCAGGGCCTAAGTTAGGGACAGTGTCATTGCTTGAGATAGGAGTAGTGTCAGGGCCTTAGTTAGGAGTAGCGTCAGTGCCTTCGTTAGGTATTGTATCAGCGCCTCAGTTGGGAATAGTTTCAGGGCCTTATTTAGGACAGTGTTAGTGCCTGAGTTAGGAGTTGTGTCGGCCTTAGTTAGGGACCTTTTCAGGGCCTGAGTTAGGAGTAACGTCAGGGCCTTCCTTAAGTATTGTGTCAGCGCCTGAGTTAGGACTAGTGTCAGGGCCTTAGTTAGGGACACTGTCAGGGCATGATTTAGGAGTTGTGTTAGGGCGTGAGCTATGAATAGTGTCAGGGCCATAGTTAGTGACAGTGTCAGTGCTGAGTTTGGAGTAGTATCAGGGCCTTAGTTAGAGACAGTGTCAGGGCCTGAGTTAGGTGTATGTCAGGGCCTTAGTTAGGGACAGTGTCAGTGGCTGATTTAGGAGTAGTGTCAGAGGCTTTGTTAGGGACAGTGTCAGGGCCTGAGTTAAGAGTAGTGTCACAGCTTTAGTTAGGACCAGTGTCAGGGCCTTAGTTAAGTCCAACATCAGCGCCTATGATAGGAATCAGATCAGGACCTGTGTTACAGGTAATGTCAGGGCCTTATTTAAGAACAGTGTCAGGGCCTGAGTCCTGACTTACTCCTTACTCTCCTCATTAAGGACTTTTGACACTACTGCTAATTCTGGCCCTGATAATGTCCCTAACTAAGGCCCTGACACTTTCCCTGGCTAAGGCCCTGAACTTCTCCTAAGTCAGGCCCTGATACTGTCCCTAACAATGGCCCTGACACTACACCTAACGTAGGCCCCGACACGATACCTAACAAAGGCTTTGTTGCTAGTCCAAACTAAAGCCCTAAAATTGGTTCTAAATAAGTCCTTGACACTAATCGCCTTGAAACTTTCCCTAACGTAGGCGCTGCTACCATCAATATCTAAAGTCCTGACATTATCCTGAGCTAATATCCTGACCCATGTCTTACCAAGGTCCTGAAACTCTCCCAAAGTTAGCCCTGACACTGTCCCTAAGTGAGGCCCTGAGGCTGTCCCTCACAGAGGTCCTGATAATGTCTTTAACTAAACTCTAATGCTGATCTTACAGAGACTCTTATGTTGATCCTATGTCATGCCCTGACGCTGTCCGTAGCTAAGGCCCTGACTCTAGGCATCACTCAGGCCCTGTCGCTCTCCCTAAGTCAGGCTAAGACTCTGTCCCTACCTGAAGCCCTGACGCTGGGCCTAAATGAGGCACTGATGCTCTAATTAGCTATGGTCTTGACAGTATCCCTAGGTCATTTCCTGACACTATCCCTAGATCTTAACCTAAACTTGTCTTTAGCTACTGTCGAGCCTCTTATGCTAACTAAATCCCTGATGCTGTCTCTAAGTAAGAGCCTGAAATTAGGCCCGAGGCCGTCAACCTGTCCCTAACTGAGGTTGGAGGCTCATCCTAACTGAGGCGCTGACACTGTCCCTAACTAAAGCCCTGACACTACACCTAACTCAGTCCCTGACACTGTACTTTACAAGGGCTCTGATGCTAGTCCTAACTCAGGCCCTGACACTGTCTCTAAGTAAGGCTCAGAACTTGCCCCTAAATAGGCCCTGCTGTCAGCAATAACTAAAAACTGGACACTAGCCTGAGTTAATATCCTGACATATTTCTAACCAAGGTCCTGACACTGTCCCTAAGAAAGCCCTGTCGCTGTCCCTATGTTAAGAACTGAGGCTGTCCCTAACTCAGGCCCTGAAGCTTTCCCTAACTGAGGCCTTGAAGCTGTGACTAAGTCAGGCCCTGATCATATCTGTAACAAAGACGCTAAGGCTGATCCAACAGAGGCGCTGATTCTGTTCCTAAGTCATGCCCTGACAGTGTCCTCAGCTAAGGGCCTGACGCTAGGCCTCACTCAGGCCCTGTCGCTCTCCCTAAGTCAGGCTCTGATGCTGTCCCTACCTGAAGCCCTGACACTGGTTCTAAATAAGGATCTGATACTCTCAGGAACTAAGGTTTTGACACTATGCTTAGGTCCTTTCCTGACACGCTGCCTAGACCATAACCTGACCCTGTCCCTAGCAAATGTCGTGCCTCTTATGCTAACTACAGCCCTGCTGCTGTCCTTAACTAAGGGCCTAAAATTACTCTCGAGGCTGTGACCCTGTCCGTACCTAAGGCCTCGATGTTCGTCCTAATTCAGGGCCTGACACTGTCCCTAACTAAGGCCCTGCTGCCGTCAATATCTAAAGTCCTGACACTATCCTGAGCTAATTTCCTGACCCATCTCTTACCAAGGTCCTGAAACTGTCCCTAAGGAAGCCCTGATGCTGTCTCTAAGTGAGGCCTTGAGGCTGTCCCTAACAGAGGCCCTGAGAATATCTTTAACATAGCCCCTGAGGCTGATCCTACCGTGGCTCTTATGCTGCTCCTAAGTCATGCCCTGACACTGTCTCTAGCTAAGGCCCTGACGCTAGGCCTCACTCAGGCCCTGTCCCACTCCCGAAGTCAGGCTCTGACGCTCTTCCTACCCGAAGCCCTGACACTCACTGCTCCTAAATTAGGTCCTGATGTGCTAAGTAACTAAGGTCTTGACACTATCCCTAGGTCATTTCCTGACACTCTCCCTAGACCTTAACCTAACCTTCTCTTTAGCTAATGTCGAGATTAGCTAAAGAGATTCTTTAGAACGAGATTCTTTCATCTTCTGAATATAGTTTTCTTCAAAACCTAATTTTTAGAGTGTTACTAACTTTAAACAAAATGTACTCAACTGCTGTGGAATATTCCTTCATAGGAGCGTGCATGGTTCACTTCTGCATCTGCTTCTGGTGGTGTTCAGGTTGCTTTCAGCTGTAGATCCCCTTATGCTAGCTAATCTCTGATTCTGTCCCTAAATGAGGCCCTGAATTTAGGTCCGAGGCCGTGAACCTGTCCCTAACTGAGGCCTGGAGGCTCGTCCTAATGCAGGCCCTGACACTGTCCCTAACTAAGGCTCTGACACTACACCTAGCTCAGTCACTGTCACTGTACCTAACAAAGGCTCTGATGCTAGTCCTAACTTAGGCCCTGACACTGCCTCTAACTAAGGCCCTGCTGCCGTCAATATCTGAACACCTGATATTCTCCTGAGCTAATAGCCTGACCCATGTCTTCCCAAGGTCCTGAAACTTTCCCAAAGTAAGCCCTGACGCTGTCCCTAAGTGAGGCCTTGAGGCTATCCCTAACGGAGGCCCTGATAATAGCTTTAACGAAGACCCTAATGCTGATCCTACAGAGGCCTTTATGCTGCTCCTAAGTCATGCCCTGATACTGTCCCTTACTCAGGCCCCAAAGATAGGCCTCACTTAGGCCCTGTTGCTGTACCTTAGTTAGGCTCTGATGCTGTCCATACATCAAGCCCTGGCACTGGTCCTGATTAAGGCGCTCACGCTGCTGCTAACTAAGGCCCTGATGCTCTCAATAACTAAGGTCTTCTCATTATCCCTTGGTCATTTCCTTTCCCTATCTCTGGCCTGGAACCTGACCCTGTCCCGAGATAGTCTCCTGCATCTTATGCTAAATGAAACCCTAATGCTCTCCCTAACTGAGGCCCTGACTACTCCTAACTAAGGCCATGACACTGAATCTAACAAAGGCCCGGAATCTGTCCTTAATATAGGCCCTGCTGCCAGCAATAACTAAAATCCTGACACTCTCCTGAGCTAATATCCTGACTCATTTCTAACCAAGGTCCTGACACTGTCCCTAAGAAAGCCCTGTCGCTGTCTTTAAGTGAAGCCCTGAGGCTGTCTGTAACTCAGACCCTGAAGCTTTCCCTAACTGAGGCCTTGACGCTGTGACTAACTAGGGCTCCGGTCATGTCTTTAACTAAGAACCTAAAGCTGATCCAACAAAGGCACTGATGCTGCTCCTAAGTCATTCCCTGACAGTGTCCCCAGCTAAGGGCCTGACATTAGGCCTCACTCAGGCCCTGTCGCTCTCCCTAAGTCAGGCCCTGATGCTGTCCCTACCTGAAGCCCTAACACTGCTTCTGAATAAGTCCCTGAGGGTCTCAGTAACAAAGGTCTTCACACTATCCTTAGGTCATTTCCTGACACGATTCCAAGCCTTTACCCTAACCCTGTCCCGAGCTAATGTCCTACCTCTTATGCTAACTAAAGACCTTATGCTGTGCCTAATTCAGGCACTGAATTTAGTCCCAAGGACACTAGACTGTCCCTAACTCGGCTCGATGCCCTTATCGTCACAATGTTCCATGACCACTGTCATCACAATGCTCAACGCCCTTTTCATCAGAATGCTCCACGCCCTTGTCATCACAATGCTCCATAACCCCTGTCATCACAATGCTCCATGACCTTTGTCATCGCAATGCTACATGCCATTGTCATCACAATGCTCCATGCCCTTATCATCACAATGCTCCATGACCCCTTTCATCACAATGCTCCATGACCCTTGTCTAAAATGCTACATGCCTGTGAAATCACAAAGCTCCATGCCCCCTGTCATCACAAGTCTCCATGACTCTTGTCATCACAATGCTTCATGGCCCCTGTCATTCAAAATGCCATATGACCACTGTCATCAAAATGTTCCATGGCCCTTGTCATCACAATGCCCCGTGACCCCTGTCATCACAATGTTCCAGGCCCCCTGTCATCACAATGAGCCATGACCCCTTTCATCACAATGCTCCAGGTCAGTTTTCATCACAATGCTCCATGACCCCTGTCATCACAATGTTCCCTGGCCTTTGTCATCACAATTCTCCATGGCCCCTGTAATCACAGTGCTCCATGACAACGTTCATCACATTGCTCCAGGACCACTGTCATCATAATGCCACATGAGCCCTGTCATCACAATGCTCCATGGCCCTTGTCATCACAATGCTCCATGGCCCTTGTCATCACAATGCTCCATGATCCTTGTAATCAAAATGCTCCTTGACCCTTTCATCACAATGTTACAGTACCCCTTTCTTCACAATGCTCCATGCCGCTGGTCACCACAATGCTCCATGACCTCTGTCATCACAATGCTCCATGTCCCTTGTCATTAAAATGCTCCATGGCCCCTGTCATCACAATGCTGCATGATCCTTATAATCTCAATGCTCCATGGTCCTCGTCATCACAAATCTCCACGCATTTGTCATCACAATGCTCCATGACCCCTGTCATCCCAATGCTCCATAGCACTTTTCATCACAATGCTACATGACCACTTTTATCACAATGTTCCATGACCACTTTCATCACAATGCTCCATGACCACTTTCATCACAATGCCCCATGACCCCTGTCATCAAAATGCTCCATGGCCCTTGTCACCACAATGCTCCAGGACCCGTCATCACAATTCTCCATGGCCCTTGTCATCACAGTGCTCCATGGCGCTCGTCATCACAATGATCCAGAGCCTTAGTGCTTGAGTTGGGATTAGTATCATTGCCTCAGTTAGGGACACTGTCATTGCCTGAATTGGGAGTAGTGTCAGAACCTTAGCTAGGGACAGTGCCAGGGCAAGTTGGGAGTAGTGCCTGTGCCTTAGTTAGGGACAGCGCCAGTGCTTGCGTTGGGAGTAGTGTCAGGGCCATAGTTAGGGACAGTGTCAGTGGCTGAGATGGGAATAGTGTCAGGGCCTTAATTAGGGAGAGTGTCAGTGCCTGAGTTGGGAGTAGTGCCAGTGCCTTAGTTAGAGACAGCGCCAGTGCCTGAGTTGGGAGTAGTGTCAGGGCCATAGTTAGGGATGGTGTCAGTTGCTGAGATGGAAGTAGTGTCAGGCCCTTAGTTACGGACAGTGCCAGGGCCTGAGTTGGGATTAGTTTCAGGGTCTTTATTATGGACTGTGTCAGGGCCTGAGTTAAGAGTAGTGTCAAGGCCTTAATTTGGGAGAGTGTCACTGTTTGAGTTGGGAGTAGTGTCAGACCCTTAGTTAAGGGACAGCGTCAGTGTCTGAGTTAGGAATAGTGCCAGAGCCTAAGTTACGGACAGTGCCAGGGCCTGAGTTAGGAGTAGTCTGAGACTGGTAGTTAGTACCCGTGTAAGGGCCTGAGTTGTGAGTAGTTTCAGGGCCTTAGTTAGCGAAAGTGTCAATGCCGGAATTGGGAGTAATGTCAGGGCTTACATAGGGAGAGTGTCAGTGCCTGAGGTGGAAGTAGTATCAGGGCCTTAGTTAAGGACAGTGTCAGTGCCTGAGTTCGGAGTACGGTCAGGGCATATTTCGGGACAGTCTCAGTGCCTATTTTGGGAGTAGTGTCACGGCCTTAGTTAGTGACATTGTCAGTGCCTGAGTAAGGAGTAGTGTCCGGGCCTTAGTTAGGGACAGTGTCAGTTGCTTAGTTAGGAGTAGTGTCAGGGCCTAAGTTAGGGCCAGTGTCAGTGCCTGAGTCAGGAGTAGAGTCAGGGCCTAAGTTAGGGACAGTGTCATTGCTTGAGATAGGAGTAGTGTCAGGGCCTTAGTTAGGAGTAGCATCAGTGCCTTCGTTAGGTATTGTATCAGCGCCTCAGTTGGGAATAGTTTCAGGGCCTTATTTAGGACAGTGTTAGTGCCTGAGTTAGGAGTTGTGTCGGCCTTAGTTAGGGACCTTTTCAGGGCCTGAGTTAGGAGTAACGTCAGGGCCTTCCTTAAGTATTGTGTCAGCGCCTGAGTTAGGACTAGTGTCAGGGCCTTAGTTAGGGACACTGTCAGGGCATGATTTAGGAGTTGTGTTAGGGCGTGAGCTATGAATAGTGTCAGGGCCTTAGTTAGTGACAGTGTCAGTGCTGAGTTTGGAGTAGTATCAGGGCCTTAGTTAGAGACAGTGTCAGGGCCTGGGTTAGGTGTATGTCAGGGCCTTAGTTAGGGACAGTGTCAGTGGCTGATTTAGGAGTAGTGTCAGAGGCTTTGTTAGGGACAGTGTCAGGGCCTGAGTTAAGAGTAGTGTCTCAGCTTTAGTTAGGATCAGTGTCAGGGCCTTAGTTAAGTCCAACATCAGCGCCTATGATAGGAATCAGATCAGGACCTGTGTTACAGGTAATGTCAGGGCCTTATTTAAGAACAGTGTCAGGGCCTGAGTCCTGACTTACTCCTTACTCTCCTCACTAAGGACTTTTGACACTACTGCTAATTCTGGCCCTGATAATGTCCCTAACTAAGGCCCTGACACTTTCCCTGGCTAAGGCCCTGAACTTCTCCTAAGTCAGGCCCTGATACTGTCCCTAACAATGGCCCTGACACTACACCTAACGTAGGCCCCGACATGATACTTAACAAAGGCTTTGTTGCTAGTCCAAACTAAAGCCCTAAAATTGGTCCTAAATAAGTCCTTGACACTAATCGCCTTGAAACTTTCCCTAACGTAGGCGCTGCTACCATCGATATCTAAAGTCCTGACATTATCCTGAGCTAATATCCTGACCCATGTCTTACCAAGGTCCTGAAACTCTCCCAAAGTTAGCCCTGACACTGTCCCTAAGTGAGGCCCTGAGGCTGTCCCTCACAGAGGTCCTGATAATGTCTTTAACTAAACTCTAATGCTGATCTTACAGAGACCCTTATGTTGATCCTATGTCATGCCCTGACGCTGTCCGTAGCTAAGGCCCTGACTCTAGGCATCACTCAGGCCCTGTCGCTCTCCCTAAGTCAGGCTAAGACTCTGTCCCTACCTGAAGCCCTGACGCTGGGCCTAAATTAGGCACTGATGCTCTAATTAGCTATGGTCTTGACAGTATCCCTAGGTCATTTCCTGACACTATCCCTAGATCTTAACCTAAACTTGTCTTTAGCTACTGTCGAGCCTCTTATGCTAACTAAATCCCTGATGCTGTCTCTAAGTAAGAGCCTGAAATTAGGCCCGAGGCCGTCAACCTGTCCCTAACTGAGGTTGGAGGCTCATCCTAACTGAGGCGCTGACACTGTCCCTAACTAAAGCCCTGACACTACACCTAACTCAGTCCCTGACACTGTACTTTACAAGGGCTCTGATGCTAGTCCTAACTCAGGCCCTGACACTGTCTCTAAGTAAGGCTCAGAACTTGCCCCTAAATAGGCCCTGCTGTCAGCAATAACTAAAAACTGGACACTAGCCTGAGTTAATATCCTGACATATTTCTAACCAAGGTCCTGACACTGTCCCTAAGAAAGCCCTGTCGCTGTCCCTATGTTAAGAACTGAGGCTGTCCCTAACTCAGGCCCTGAAGCTTTCCCTAACTGAGGCCTTGAAGCTGTGACTAAGTCAGGCCCTGATCATATCTGTAACAAAGACGCTAAGGCTGATCCAACAGAGGCGCTGATTCTGTTCCTAAGTCATGCCCTGACAGTGTCCTCAGCTAAGGGCCTGACGCTAGGCCTCACTCAGGCCCTGTCGCTCTCCCTAAGTCAGGCTCTGATGCTGTCCCTACCTGAAGCCCTGACACTGGTTCTAAATAAGGATCTGATACTCTCAGGAACTAAGGTTTTGACACTATGCTTAGGTCCTTTCCTGACACGCTGCCTAGACCATGACCTGACCCTGTCCCTAGCAAATGTCGTGCCTCTTATGCTAACTACAGCCCTGCTGCTGTCCTTAACTAAGGGCCTAAAATTACTCTCGAGGCTGTGACCCTGTCCGTACCTAAGGCCTCGATGTTCGTCCTAATTCAGGGCCTGACACTGTCCCTAACTAAGGCCCTGCTGCCGTCAATATCTAAAGTCCTGACACTATCCTGAGCTAATTTCCTGACCCATCTCTTACCAAGGTCCTGAAACTGTCCCTAAGGAAGCCCTGATGCTGTCTCTAAGTGAGGCCTTGAGGCTGTCCCTAACAGAGGCCCTGAGAATATCTTTAACGTAGCCCCTGAGGCTGATCCTACCGTGGCTCTTATGCTGCTCCTAAGTCATGCCCTGACACTGTCTCTAGCTAAGGCCCTGACGCTAGGCCTCACTCAGGCCCTGTCCCACTCCCGAAGTTAGGCTCTGACGCTCTTCCTACCCGAAGCCCTGACACTCACTGCTCCTAAATTAGGTCCTGATGTGCTAAGTAACTAAGGTCTTGACACTATCCCTAGGTCATTTCCTGACACTCTCCCTAGACCTTAACCTAACCTTCTCTTTAGCTAATGTCGAGATTAGCTAAAGAGATTCTTTAGAACGAGATTCTTTCATCTTCTGAATATAGTTTTCTTCAAAACCTAATTTTTAGAGTGTTACTAACTTTAAACAAAATGTACTCAACTGCTGTGGAATATTCCTTCATAGGAGCGTGCATGGTTCACTTCTGCATCTGCTTCTGGTGGTGTTCAGGTTGCTTTCAGCTGTAGATCCCCTTATGCTAGCTAAATCCCTGATTCTGTCCCTAAATGAGGCCCTGAATTTAGGTCCGAGGCCGTGAACCTGTCCCTAACTGAGGCCTGGAGGCTCGTCCTAATGCAGGCCCTGACACTGTCCCTAACTAAGGCTCTGACACTACACCTAGCTCAGTCACTGTCACTGTACCTAACAAAGGCTCTGATGCTAGTCCTAACTTAGGCCCTGACACTGCCTCTAACTAAGGCCCTGCTGCCGTCAATATCTGAACACCTGATATTCTCCTGAGCTAATAGCCTGACCCATGTCTTCCCAAGGTCCTGAAACTTTCCCAAAGTAAGCCCTGACGCTGTCCCTAAGTGAGGCCTTGAGGCTATCCCTAACGGAGGCCCTGATAATAGCTTTAACGAAGACCCTAATGCTGATCCTACAGAGGCCTTTATGCTGCTCCTAAGTCATGCCCTGATACTGTCCCTTACTCAGGCCCTAAAGATAGGCCTCACTTAGGCCCTGTTGCTGTACCTTAGTTAGGCTCTGATGCTGTCCATACATCAAGCCCTGGCACTGGTCCTGATTAAGGCGCTCACGCTGCTGCTAACTAAGGCCCTGATGCTCTCAATAACTAAGGTCTTCTCGTTATCCCTTGGTCATTTCCTTTCCCTATCTCTGGCCTGGAACCTGACCCTGTCCCGAGATAGTCTCCTGCATCTTATGCTAAATGAAACCCTAATGCTCTCCCTAACTGAGGCCCTGACTACTCCTAACTAAGGCCATGACACTGAATCTAACAAAGGCCCGGAATCTGTCCTTAATATAGGCCCTGCTGCCAGCAATAACTAAAATCCTGACACTCTCCTGAGCTAATATCCTGACTCATTTCTAACCAAGGTCCTGACACTGTCCCTAAGAAAGCCCTGTCGCTGTCTTTAAGTGAAGCCCTGAGGCTGTCTGTAACTCAGACCCTGAAGCTTTCCCTAACTGAGGCCTTGACGCTGTGACTAACTAGGGCTCCGGTCATGTCTTTAACTAAGAACCTAAAGCTGATCCAACAAAGGCACTGATGCTGCTCCTAAGTCATTCCCTGACAGTGTCCCCAGCTAAGGGCCTGACATTAGGCCTCACTCAGGCCCTGTCGCTCTCCCTAAGTCAGGCCCTGATGCTGTCCCTACCTGAAGCCCTAACACTGCTTCTGAATAAGTCCCTGAGGGTCTCAGTAACAAAGGTCTTCACACTATCCTTAGGTCATTTCCTGACACGATTCCAAGCCTTTACCCTAACCCTGTCCCGAACTAATGTCCTACCTCTTATGCTAACTAAAGACCTTATGCTGTGCCTAATTCAGGCACTGAATTTAGTCCCAAGGCCGCTAGACTGTCCCTAACTCGGCTCGATGCCCTTATCGTCACAATGTTCCATGACCACTGTCATCACAATGCTCAACGCCCTTTTCATCAGAATGCTCCACGCCCTTGTCATCACAATGCTCCATAACCCCTGTCATCACAATGCTCCATGACCTTTGTCATCGCAATGCTACATGCCATTGTCATCACAATGCTCCATGCCCTTATCATCACAATGCTCCATGACCCCTTTCATCACAATGCTCCATGACCCTTGTCTAAAATGCTACATGCCTGTGAAATCACAAAGCTCCATGCCCCCTGTCATCACAAGTCTCCATGACTCTTGTCATCACAATGCATCATGGCCCCTGTCATTCAAAATGCCATATGACCACTGTCATCAAAATGTTCCATGGCCCTTGTCATCACAATGCCCCGTGACCCCTGTCATCACAATGTTCCAGGCCCCCTGTCATCACAATGAGCCATGACCCCTTTCATCACAATGCTCCAGGTCAGTTTTCATCACAATGCTCCATGACCCCTGTCATCACAATGTTCCCTGGCCTTTGACATCACAACTCTCCATGGCCCCTGTAATCACAGTGCTCCATGACAACGTTCATCACATTGCTCCAGGACCACTGTCATCATAATGCCACATGAGCCCTGTCATCACAATGCTCCATGGCCCTTGTCATCACAATGCTCCATGATCCTTGTAATCAAAATGCTCTTTGACCCTTTCATCACAATGTTACAGTACCCCTTTCTTCACAATGCTCCATGCCGCTGGTCACCACAATGCTCCATGACCTCTGTCATCACAATGCTCCATGCCCCTTGTCATTAAAATGCTCCATGGCCCCTGTCATCACAATGCTGCATGATCCTTATAATCTCAATGCTCCATGGTCCTCGTCATCACAAATCTCCACGCATTTGTCATCACAATGCTCCATGACCCCTGTCATCCCAATGCTCCATAGCACTTTTCATCACAATGCTACATGACCACTTTTATCACAATGTTCCATGACCACTTTCATCACAATGCTCCATGACCACTTTCATCACAATGCCCCATGACCCCTGTCATCAAAATGCTCCATGGCCCTTGTCACCACAATGCTCCAGGACCCGTCATCACAATTCTCCATGGCCCTTGTCATCACAGTGCTCCATGGCGCTTGTCATCACAATGATCCAGAGCCTTAGTGCTTGAGTTGGGATTAGTATCATTGCCTCAGTTAGGGACACTGTCATTGCCTGAATTGGGAGTAGTGTCAGAACCTTAGCTAGGGACAGTGCCAGGGCAAGTTGGGAGTAGTGCCTGTGCCTTAGTTAGGGACAGCGCCAGTGCTTGCGTTGGGAGTAGTGTCAGGGCCATAGTTAGGGACAGTGTCAGTGGCTGAGATGGGAATAGTGTCAGGGCCTTAGTTACGGACATTGTCAGTGCCTAAGTTGGGATTTTTGTCAGGGTCTTTATTATGGACAGTGTCAGGGCCTGAGTTAAGAGTAGTGTCAAGGCCTTAATTTGGAAGAGTGTC